>NW_004949157.1:1788653-1797068 GCF_000317375.1 Microtus ochrogaster
TCAACAAAGCGTGGCATGTCAAGTTGCACCAAGACTAAGCATCTTTCCATATATAAAAGCTGGGCAAGGTGATCCAGTATGAGGAATAGGGTCCCTTCATAGTTCTGTATTATTTGATTTATAGAAAATTCTTATAGTGACCTCAAGAAAGCAAAGTAACAGTTATTTGCTAGGAAAATCTTAATCATCAACACAAATGTGCTTTTTGTTAGTGATAAATAAAAATGAGGAGAGTCTGGAGGCAGGATGATTGGTGATAATTCTTTTTATTCATTTGTTTCTATTTTCATAAATATATTTATAAATGATGTAGTGGTTTGCTCTAACTTGGCAGCAAAATAAAGGGAAAGAAAGTTACATAATTTAACCTTCTGAGTTTAAAATGATTAACAGAGTCTCAAATAGAGATTCTTTTCAGGTGTAACTAATGAAGATTTTACTTGATAAAAAAGTGAAGAAGAAAGAAATTAAAAATATTTTCAATTGTCTTGCATAGTATCTGAGATGAAAAAATTAAGAGTAGGTCTCTGCCAAAATAGAAAAATGATCAAGAGTTAAATCAGTCAGTCATTCCTTGATGACTACAATTGTTTGCTCTATATAGAGAAGTCAAAATACACATTATGGCAGTAGGACCTGATGGATATTTCTATCAACTTCAGATTGTTTATTCTTTGAGTTAATATATATTTATTTGAACCTCATAGCCATGTCTCAGACACGGGACTTAGCAGTAAGGATTGATTGATTGATTGAAAAGGAGATGTTGAATCATTGAGCATATGACCAAAATGGAGATTCATTCCATTCCATTGCAGAAAATAATTTCACCAAATTAATAACCTCTTAAAATTATATACTAATAGTTCTGTTTCTGTGTATTTTTAATTTTGAGAATTTCTGTTAGTGTATGAATTATTCATATTTGTCATTTTTTGAGACTGCAATGCTTCAAGGCAAAATATATGTTACCAGTATTTTTGACACTCAATTGCCAAGCTTCCTGTTACTAAAAAAATTCTTATTGCCAAGAATTCTGTTATAAGAATGGATGAAGAAAGTATGGAATATATACATATTAGAGTACTACTCAGCAGTAAAAAACAAGAACTTCTTGAAGTTTGCGTACAAATGGATGGAAATAGAAAACACTATCCTGAGTGAGGTAAGCCAGACCCAAAAAGAGGAACATGGGATGTACTCACTCATATTTTGTTTCTAGCCATAATTAAAGGACAGTGAGCTTATAATTTGCAATCCTAGAGAAGCTAAATAAGAAGGTGAATCCAAAGACAAACATATAGGCATCCCCCTGAATATTAACCTTCATCAGGCGATGAAAGGAGACAGAGACAGAGACCCAAATTGGAGCACCGGACAGAAATCTCAAGGTCCAAATCAGGAGCAGAAGGAGGGGGAGCACGAGCAAGGATCTCAGGACCGCGAGGGGTACACCCACATTCTGAGACAATGGGGATGTTCTTTCGGGAATTCACCAAGGCCAGCTGGCCTGAGTCTGAAAAAGCATGGGATAAAACCGGACTTGCTGAACATAGCGGACAATGAGGACTACAGAGAACTCAAGAACAAGGGCAATGGGTTTTGATCCTACTGCACGTGCTGGCTTTGGGGGGGCCTGGGCAGTTTGGATGCTCAACTTACTAAACCTGGATGGAGGTGGGGTTCCTTGGGAACCCGGATTGCTCTTCAAGCTGATGAGGGAGAGGGACTTAATCTGGGAGGGGGAGGGAAATGGGAGGCGGTGGCGGGGAGGAGGCAGAAATCCTCAATAAATAAATAAATTAAAAAAAAAGAAAAAAAAGAATTCTGTTACTAAAAAAAATTCTAAGAACAGAGATAATTTATCAGAACTAAATAAAAATTAGGAACTATCAGCATGAAGGGTTAGTCAAGCAATATCTGTGGTATTTTAACATGCAATTCATTTTGGAGCTGTCAAATACAATATGAAGAGTGTTGGTTGTTGGGTAAGTAAAATGGTCAGTATATAGAAAAGGTGAAATTCTCAAATGCATATTCTTTAAAAAAGAACATAGAAAGTCAATTTCATAGTTCTGTATTATTTGATTTATAGAAAATTCTTATAGTGACCTCAAGAAAGCAAAGTAACAGTTATTTGCTAGGAAAATCTCTGTTTATATTTTTGCATTGCTAATGCTTAAGCAATCCCATTGTAAGTTGTGGAATTTTCATTTAAGACTATTTACCAGCCTGCAAAGGCATTACCCAGAAGAGTAAAATTTTTCTTATTAAAAACAAATTTGAAACCAAAGTTGAAATAACAAATATATTAATGAATGCTTTCATTGAGATGTTAGTTTTACTTGTGATATTAAATAATGTTTAAAAAGGTTTTTTGCCATTACTCTTTGAGACACTTATCATAAATTATGAATTATGCAGAAATAAAATCACTTATAAGTCATTATGAATTATTCCTTTGCAGTCACTTTCTATTTTCTCCCCAGGAGGAAAATTAATTTTACTAAGCCCCTTATGCTTGCCACTAATCACCTGGGACTATAAAATGTGTAATCACCTTATATTTTCTAAAACCAAAGAAATTGCTCTTTTTGGACTATTCCCATACTAATTTGTACAAAAATAGGGCAACGTGGTTTATGTGAGAAAATAAAACCCTTAAGTACCTTGACTTTTGTTTGGTGCTTTTCTTCCTGCAGTCAGAAATACAAAATCCTTGTGGTAACACAGGGGTATTACATAATGGGCCAAGGCACAGATTATTTTCTTTGAAACATAACAATCTTCTTTTAAAACTTGGTGATACCATTTCTTAAATATAATTACAACATAGCTCAACTCTCTTTCTTCCTTCAAAATCTTCCAATATAACTATCTTTATAAGCTTTTGAGTGCATGGTTTCTTTTTTCATTAATTCTTATTGCATTCATATATATCACTAAAAGTATCCTTTCAATCTGCATGATGTTACTTGTATAGTTTTTGTTTTTGGGATTTTGGAGACAGGGTTTCTCTGTAGCTTTGAAGCCCGTCCTGGAACTCATTCTATACACTAGGCTGGCTTGAACTCACAGAAACCCACCTGCTTCTCCCTCACAAGTGCTGGGATTAAAGGAATATGCTACAACACCTTGCCTTTGTATGTATTTTTTTTAAGGTTGACCACTTGATATTGGATAAGCAATTGGTGTACTTTTCTTTGGGGAAGACTATTTCTCCCACTCTCAGCATTCCTTAGTTACTTGTCGTTCTTTGTGTATGGTTTAGGCCTTGTGGATTTTCCATCAAATTTGGTAACTATTAGTATTTATATTTGGTATCTATATAGTGTTTATATTAGTATTTGGTATCTATTAGTGTCCTTGTTCAGCTCATGTTTGGGCAGAGATACTGATGGGACTTTATGGGTATATCTTCTGAGATTACTAAAGACACAATCTCAAAGGAAAGTCCTGATTCTCTGGCTCTTACATCTTTCTGCCCCCATCTTCTACAATGTTCCTTAAGCCTTTGGTGTGAGAATTTGTTGATGTAACCCTTGGGACTTTGCTCCAAAACTTCACAATTTTATTGATAGTAGTTTTCTGTAGTAGTCTCCTTCAGCTGCAAAGACAACTTTCCTTGGTGAGAGATAAAAACTATACCTATCTGAGGAGATAGAACTCAGCAATTAAGTGCTAGGCTTACAACCAAAACCTTCTTTTTAGAAAAGTCCTTATTTATCAGTTTATGTCTGTGTGAGTTTATTCCACAAATGTGTGGGTATACATGTAGCAGAATTATATCTCAGGAGCTGGAGTTATAGGTGCTGGTGAGCCACCTCATGTGGGTGCCTAGAAGAGCAACACCAAACACTCTTAACCATTGAGCAATCTCTCTAAATCCCCAAACACAAGCATGTTAGTTGAAAAAAAAATTCAAATAAATATTTGATTTTGAAATCCATATTAATATGTGAGCATGATACAAAACACAAATAATTACAAAAGCTAGTAAGTTCACTTCCTACGTTTCATCCAGTTCCTATCTCTTGAAATTCAACTTGTAAATTATTTCTATATGCCCTTTCCTGAATAACTCAGTCACATACTGAGGGACACCATCCATGTATTTTCTATCATCAAATTTCTCACTTGAGAAATATATCTTATATAATGTGTGTTCATATATAATTAAGAACTATAAACTTTCAATAAAGATATATTATATATGTAATATGTAATATAAGCCCCTCCCCTTCCATGTTGTGTTGTCAGTCTTCTGTTGTTATAAAAATATCTGTGACTAAGTATTTTATAAAGAAAGAAGGGCTATTTATCTCATAGCTCTGAGGTTTTGACTGCATCATAAGATAAATGGCCTCATAGTGAATGTGAATACAAGGGAGAAGTCAAGTACTACAGAGGAAGCAAACATGCTTTGTAACAAATTGCACTCACAAGAGCTAATGTATTTGCTACATGCCACAAGATTAACCTCTTCCAAAGGAAGAGAAAAACATTTCCCATTATCACCTCAAACATAAAAAAGTTTAAATCAGCTGACTATAAAAGCAGAAGTCTATTTTTAAGTTCAATACCCTTGATTGGTACATATACTTTTATATCAGTGCAATGCTGTTTAAATTACCAGTATTTCACAATACTATTAAAGTTCAAAAAGTGTGATGGCTCTAGTTTTGCATTTTATACTTAAGATTGACTAATTAGAGTGCTCTAGTGGTCCAAATTAAATTTAAGGATTGTTAAACCATTTAAAAAATTGTTCTCAATTTTTGTTTTTCTAAATATATTAATTGTGGGAATTTTATGCACTCTATTTTTTAACTATTTAATAATCCATTTTAAGATATTTTACAATTTATAACAAATTATCCAAATTTAGTATTTAGATCTGTAATTATAATATCATTAATTTCTAGTAGATATTCATATACTTTGTTTATTTAGTTTAGATACCAGCTGCAATTTCCCTCTCCCCCAAACCTCCCAGCCCCCTTCTATTCCCACCCCCAATCCACGCCTCATCCATTTCTGTTCAGGAAAGGGCTGTTCTCCCATGAGTATCAACAAAGCATGGCATGTCAAGTTGCACCAAGACTAAGCATCTTTCCATATATAAAAGCTGGGCAAGGTGATCCAGTATGAGGAATAGGGTCCCAAAGGCCTATAAAGGAGTCAGAGACAGCCCCTGCTCCCACTGTTTGGAGTCCCACAAGTTGGCGGACAGTATATATATACTGTATATATATATATATATATACAGAGGACCAAGATGATTCCCATGAATGCTCCCTGGTTGTCCTTTCAGTCTCTGTGAATCCCCATGAATCCAGGTTAGTCGATTCTTTGAGTTTTCTTGTGGTGTCTTTGATCCTTCCAATTCCTACAGTTCCTTCTCCTCTTCTTCTGCAGAATTCCCTGAACTCTGCTTTATATTTGACTGTGAGTCTTCATTTTTTTTCTGTCAGTTGCCGAATACTGCCTCTCTGATGACAATTGGGTTAGGCACCATTCTTATCACAGGAGACAGAGTTCAAGCTACATATTTGCAATTGCTAGGAGTTTATGCTGGGGCCTTTCTTAGAGATTCCTAAGAGATTCCCTTGTGCCAGATTTTTCACCTGATCCCAAAATACAACCTTTCCAGTAGTCTCTTTCAATATTTTCCCCTTCCACCACACCCAACCTAGTAGTTCATGTTCCCATCTCAACCCACCCTCAGTCTACTCACAAAATCTTTTCTTTTCCTCTTCCCAGAGAGATTGGTATGTCTCCTCTGGGGTTATGGATTAAAGCATGGTTATCCTTTATTTTATAACTAATAACTAGTTATGAGTGTACATATCATGTTGTCTTTCTCAGTCTGGGTTATCTCACTCAGGATGATTTTTCCTAGTTCAGTTTATTTGCCTTCAAATTTTTAGTTGTGCTTGTTTTTAACAGCTGAGTAAAATGTGTCACATTTTCTTTATATCTTCTTCAGTTGAGGGACATTAGATTATTTCCAGGTATTGGTGATTACACAGAAAGCTGTTATGAACATAGTTGAGCAAGTGTCCTTGTGGTATGATTGGACATCCTTTGATTTTATGACCAAGAATGGCTTAATTGTGTCTTGTGGTAGGTTGATTTCCATTTTTCTGGGAAACCACCATACTGACTTCTAGAGTGGCTTTATAGTTTTGCACCCCCACTAGTAATGGAGGAGTGTTTCCATTGATCCACATTTTCTCCAGCATGAGCAATCACTTGTGTTTTTGAACTTAACCATCCTGACAGGTATATGATGAAATCTCAGAGTCTTTTTGACACCTATTTATCACCCTGCACAAAACTCAAGTCCAAGTGGATTAAAGACCTCAATATATATCCAGATACACTGAACCTGCTAGAAGAGAAAGTGGGAAATAATCACTAACATATTGGCACAGGAGACAACTTCCTGAGTAGAACACCAATAGCTAAGGTACTAGGATCAACAATAAATGGGACCCCATGAAATTGAAACATTTCTATAAGGCAAAGGACACCATGAATAGGACAAAACAGCAGCCTACAAAAGGTGAAAAAATATTCACCAATCCCATATCCAAAAGAGTACTAATTTCCAAAATATATAGAGAACTTAATAAACTAGGTATCAATAAACCAAGTAATCTAGTTTTAAAAATGTGATACATATCTAAACAGAGAATTTTCAACAGAAGTAGCTCTAATTTCCAGAAAACATTTAAGTAGATGTTCAACATTCTTAACTATCAAGGAAATGCAAACCAAAATGAATCTGAGGTTCCATCTTATACATGTACTGTATTTTTATTTGCATTCACCTTGAAACTCATCCCCCTAATTCCTAATGGAGCCATCTCAACCTTCCTACACACCACAATTTTGCCTCTTTAATTTTGTAGTTTTTCATAATATATAAAGTCCAATTTTCACTGCCTGTATAATCATGGACATGGGGCCATTTGCCCTGAAAGAAAAACTTTGATCCTTTGGTTATTACAGTCTTCCTGCCCCATTTGTAATAGTGACTATGCATATAGTGTATCTTCATAATTCTTTAATACTTTATCACATATATCATATGAGATATCTCACTCTATGTCTCAAAAAGCCCTTCTCGAGTTATAGATTCCTACAGGATATTGTTATAATTTCAAGACCTTTAGTTTTTGCTCAAGAAACCATTCAGTGATATGCGGACATCTGGTAGTAATATTCTTTTATAGGCAAAAACTATTCAAGGCAAAAAGACTTCAACTTAACCCAATTTTTGAAATAAGCATGGTTGAATTTGTGTTGTATCCCTAGTCTCCTGCCACTGGGAGTCTTGTTCCCAGAAATCATCAGCTTTATAATGTACCTTCTGGAGCTACTATGCTGATATAATAAAGGGCATTGCACTCAGATGGAAATTTAAAACCAACCAGTTTTAGCTTGTACTCCAAGGACTACAAAGACTTCTACTATACTCATGTTTGTACTAAAAACCAAAAAAAAAAAAATAGCATAAGTACAAGTATTTCTTTGCTGAAGATTATAAAATTATACTACCCATATGTTTGGATTTGAAGATATGCTACCTTGAGAAGGCACAGTGTAGCAAAGCCATAGGGAATTTATTGCCTGGTTCCCCGCCAAGAATACTTTTTGTATTTTAAAGGTCACGGCATTTCTGTCAAAGAAAGATACTTCATCAAACTTATGAGTGATCAGAACTAGACCAAAAACTAGTAAATGCGTATCTGTCATGTAAATTGTTGGAGGAATTTAATATCTCATCTCATCATATGTCATAGCAATTTCTCAAAAACAAAAACACTGTATAGCCAATTGACACACTGTTCCCTAGGAAAGACTATTTCTCCCTCTCTCAGCATTCCCTAATTGCCTCAGATCTTTGTGTAGGGTTGAGGGCTCCTGGGTTCCTAAGTGTACTTTGGTATGTCTAATGCTGTTGTCCTTGCTCTGCTCATTTTAGACAGTCATGCTGGTGAGACATAATGGATATACCTCCTGGTATTATCAGGAAACACACTCTAAAAGCAAACTCATCAATCTTACAATCTTTCTGCCAGACCCACTTATGTAATGATCCCTGAACCCTTGGTGCAGTGTTTTGTAGCTGTATCCATTGTGATCAGGCTCTACAACTCTGTATTTTAATAAATTATGATTTCATGTAACAACAATCAATGAAAAAATTGGCCATGAATTTGAAAAGGAGCAAGGAGGGATATAAGTGTGAGCTTGGAAGCAGGAAAGGGAAGAGAGAAATGACTGTGTTGTATTTTATTTTATTTTATTTGGTTTTTCAAGACAGGGTTTCTCTGTGGCTTTGGAGCCTGTCCTGGAACTAGCTCTTGTAGACCAGGCTGGTCTCAAACTCACAGAGATCCGCCT
>NW_004949157.1:1797168-1799383 GCF_000317375.1 Microtus ochrogaster
TTTCTTTGCTTTATTTTTATTTTATTTTATTTCGAGACAGGGTTTCTGGAGCCTGTCCTGGAACTAGCTCTTGTAGACCAGGCTGGTCTCAAACTCACAGAGATCCGCCTACCTCTGCCTCCCAAGTGCTGGGATTAAAGGCGTGCGCCACCACTGCCCGGCAAGAGGAACATAGGATTCCCTGGAACTGGAGTTGGAGGAAGGTTGTGAGTTGCCATGTGGACACTGGGAATTGAACCCATCTCCTCTGGAAGAACAGTCAGTGCTCTTAACCACTGAGCCACTGAGCCATCTCTGTGTTGTATTTTAATCTCAAAAAATAAAATATAGGCTGTATTCGCAAAAATATGCTGCACTTTTTTTGAAAAATCTACAAGTTCTTTGGAGCTTACATGAATTGTTCAAATACTTACAAGAGACATTGCCCATAATGAAGAGTTTGGAAGTAGGCTAATTTTGGATCAATGTAAAGCTTTCAAGAGACAGAAAATAAAAGAAACACTCAAGGTCTGCCATAAGAAAATGATCATAAAGTTAATTTAAGATGCAGAACAGTTTTAAGTAAGCCTAGAAATAAATTTCATGCTCTTTGGAAGCCAACTGTTTTACAAGAAATAAATAATATATGTGTAGAAAGAAAATATGGGTCTGGAAAGTGGAAAGGCAAGCAATTTTATAGATAGCTCTTGGGAGTTCACAAAGCACTTTTCCCTATATCATCTCATTACATCCTCACTATAGCCCTATAAAACAAGAAAAAGCAAGTATTATCTCCATTTTTTAAAGAAAGCAATGGGGTTTATTGTTATTTTTTACTCCATAGAGTCTTAAAAGCAAATAGATATATCAGGTATACACACAGAAACTAAAGAAAATGAAGAATGTTTTCTGGAACATTTTGCTGGCATCAGATCATATTTAAAAGTATGAAGAACACTGAATTCCAAACTTAGCCTCATATGGAATCCCTTTCAGAGTTGTCAAACCTACTAGTATCTAGGTTACACTCTTAGCAACTCAGCTTTCACTGGCTTGTCCATCAGAATTTAAGTTGTTTTAATTCATAGTGTTTAAAATACTGCTGCTCTAGAATGTTGTGCTACATTTTGACACCAGATATTTATCATCTGTGATAGTGAATTAAGGATGCAGGCAATTCTATAGTGCTCCAGAAACCACACCCTAAAGACTAAAGCTTTCTTCCATTCAGAGAGTTATAACGTGCTTATCTTCTAGGAGACTATGTAAACTATCATTCAGAGTAGCCATCCCATGAACAGTAAAAGAGATGACATATTTTTTTTTTAAATTTGAGAGAGAGAGAGAGAGAGAGAGAGATCACGGAGGGCACATGAAAAGGGAAGGAGGGAGGAAATGAAAGGGGGATATGATATAATTATAATTTATTATAATTATATAAATACAATTCCAAAACCTGTATTGCAGTTTGGAACATAAAAACAAACAAACAAAATCAGGTGCTATAAAGTTTAGAAAGTAAACAGTCTCCCATTCTAATACTAACAAGGCCTGACTCAGCTTAGTTTCTGAGATAAGACAAGATTGGGTGCATTCAGGTGGGATGGAACTAGAAAAACCTATCCTGAGTGAAGTACCCCAATGTAGTAATTGGAGCGGTGGAGCTGCATCCCCAGCACCCCAGCCGCCTGCTAGCTTATGCCCCGAAATAATAACACACAAATTGTATTCATTTAAATACTGCTTGGCCCATTTCTATCTAGCCTCTTCTAGGCTAATTCTCACATATTAATTTAGCCCATTTCTAATCATCTGTGTAGCACTGGTCTTACCGGGAAGATTCTAGCCTATGTCCATCCTGGGTCAGAGCTTCATCGCATGCATCTGCCCGGGAGAGAGGAGCATGGCATCTCTGCTCCAGAGAGTGGAGCTGTCGATACTGAGCTCCCTTCCTCTTCCTCCCAGCATTATGTTCTGTTTACTCCTCCCACCTATGTTTTAACCTATGAGGCCAAGCAGTTTCTTTATTACTTAACCAATGACCTTCCTCCATCACTTCCCCTTTTTCTGCTTAAACAAAAAGGAAAAGCTTTAACTTTAACGTAGTAAAATTACATATAACAAAACAGTTATCAAGTAAGAATTACAGTTACAATATTTATATCTATTTTACCTTTTATCATAACTAAGGAAAACTATAACTATTCATTCTTCAACTCCATCAAAGACTCCAGAA
>NW_004949157.1:1801682-1806595 GCF_000317375.1 Microtus ochrogaster
AACTGAAAAGCATGCATTCAGCTTTTCGTCAACACCGTTTAAGTGTTTTGTGGCAGGACCTCTTAATGAGCTGCAGGGTTTTGCAGCTAAAGCTGAGTCAGGAAGCCTCTCTTAGATGAGAGCACTTGCTTGCCAATAGCAAGCAGAGTAGACCCAAGAAATTGTTGCTACCACGTCGGGCGCCATTCTGTAGTAATATGAGCAGTGGAGCAGCGTCCCCAGCACCCCGGCCGCCTGCTAGCTTATGCCCCGAAATAATAACACACAAATTGTATTCATTTAAATACTGCTTGGCCCATTTCTATCTAGCCTCTTCTAGGCTAATTCTCACATATTAATTTAGCCCATTTCTAATCATCTGTGTAGCACTGGTCTTACCGGGAAGATTCTAGCCTATGTCCATCCTGGGTCAGAGCTTCATCGCGTGCATCTGCCCGGGAGAGAGGAGCATGGCCTCTCTGCTCCAGAGAGTGGGGCTGTCAAGACTGAAGTCACTTCCTCTTCCTCCCAGCATTCTGTTCTGTTTACTCCTCCTACCTATGTTTTAACTTTGAGACCAAGAAGTTTATTACTTAACCAATGACCTTCTTCCATCACCCCAAACCCAGAAGGATGAGCATGGTATGTACTCACTCATAAATGGATACTACCTGTAAAGCAAAGGATAACGAACCTATAATCCACAAACTCAAAAAAGATAAGTAACAAAGAACACCCTAAAAAATATATTGATCATAGATTAAAAGAGCAAAGATAATAAAATAAATATTAAACTTTTAACATAAAAGGTAATAGAGTAAGAAAAATGAGCCACGTAAACATGAACTATACACAGAGAGTCTGAATTATGTATATTATTGTGGTTTCTTTATACTACTGATGTGAATGAGCTACATACAGATATTTCATTGTATGGGCTGTTAAGCTAAACTAACATACATACTTTAAAGGTATCTTGACTTCAACATTTGGGTCTAAGGAAAAGTTACTTTGGAAAAGAGTTTCTATTTTTGTTCCACAGAGGATGAGAACCTCTGGGTTCCTTCCAGACTAATGTGGTTTGATGGAACAATTCCCGCCAAAAGGTCTCTATGAACCCCCCCCAATTGTCAAGCTCATTTAAGAATGTAATGTATAATTATGAATTACAGGTTAATAGATAGTCATCTATAATAGTAAAGTTTGTAGTCATGTTAATTTGGTTTTCTAGACAAACAAAGGTATATTTCAGATGGATAGGTATTCTTCAAACCTTTCAAAGACTAACAAAATATGGCATTTAAAATGTTGTAAGAACTTAGGACTTTTCATGACATTGAGAAAGTCATCTTTCTCCTGGCAGCACAAATCTACTTGAAGAAGCTGGTGGGCATCAAAGAGATACCTTATGGAGTTTATTAGCCATTTGGGCATGAAACTGCTTGCCTGGACTGTTTGATGCTATGCTCTATGAATTTGACACGCAGGACCCACTAAAAAATTACTACTGAACTTCCCTAGAGGTAAGAAAGTCCTTTGGGGTACCTGCTTCATGAAAGAATATATCAGACATTCTGAAGGATACACAAAAAATGTGACTGCTGGTGTGGGACAATGGTCTGTATTCTGTCAATTATATTTTAAATAAATGCTGATTGGTCAGTAGCCAGGCAGGAAGTATAGGCAGGACAATGAGACAGGAAGTAGAGGCAGACCAATTAGAACAGGAGAATTCTGGAAAAAAGAAAGTGTGGTACACAGTCATGACCCAGTCACAGAAGAAGTAAGATGTGACTGCCTCACTAAATAAGGTACCGAGACACGTGGCTAGCATAGACAAGAATAATGGGCTAATATAAGTTATTAAGAGTTAATACAAAGCCTGAGCTAATGGGCCAATTAGTTTATAACTAATGTAGACCTCTGTGTGAATTCTTTGGAACTTAATGATTGTGGGAACTTGGCAGAACAGAAACCTCAGACAACAAGTGATAAATTGCTAATATAGACAAAACTGTCTTTAAAATTTCCTGTTTCATGAAAAAAAATACCAGATACTATGGGCCAGGTAGGCTAAATATGGATACCCAATGTTTCAAAAGAACTTTGGGTGACTGTCCAGACAGTGAGATGTCTGTCAATTATATATTGTTAAAGAAGGCTTACAATGCACTTCCTGTTTACTTAGGTAATATTATATCATTCTGAGGTTTTTGATGGAGTTAAAATATTGATAGTTATAGTTTTCTTAGTTAAGATAAAAGATAAAATAAATATAAATATTGTAACTGTAATTCTTACATGATACCTGTTTTGTACATGTAATTTTACTATATTAAAGTTAAAAATTATTTTTTATTTGAATAAAAATGGGAAATGGTGTGGGAAGTCCTTCTGTATATGTATTGCTTATATTGATTAATAAATTAAGAGGCTTTGGCATACAACATGGCAGAATAGAGTAAGGTGGGAATTCTAAGCAGATAGGGAAGGAACAAAGGCAGAGTCAGAGAGATTCCATGTAGCCTCTGAAGAAGACAGACACCCAGTCTTCTTCTTTTACTGGCAACCTTGCCAGTAAACCTTGAGCCTCTTGGTAAAATATAAAATAATAAAAGTAGATTCATTTAAGAATTAAGAGCTAGTTAATAAGAAGATTAAGCAAATAGGCCAAGCAGTGTCATAATTAATATAGCATTGGTGTGATTATTTCTAGTCTGGGAAGCCAGAAAAAGAATGAACAGCCTCTGCCAACACCACTAGGAAGGCGAAATAGACAAGATATCCTGAGAAAATTAGCAGAATAGGGGTGGGGGATGATGTAGAAGGGTCTTTATCTATCTGTTGTTTCATTGGTTGATTAATAAAGAAAACTGCTTGGCCTGATAGGCCAGAACATAGGTAGGTGGTGAAGACAGAACAGAATGCTGGGAGGGAGAAGGCAGTGAGGTACGACGCCTCAGGCAGACGCGATGAAGCTCCAGCCCAAGATGGATGTACACTAGAATCTTCCTGGTAAGACACTACCTCGTGGTGCTATACAGATTATTAGATATGGGTTAAAGCAAGATATGAGAGTTAGCCAGTAAGAGACTAGAGCTAATGGGCCAAGCAGTGTTTAAATTAATACAATTTGTGTGTTGTTCTTTCGGGGCATAAGCTAGCCAGGTGGCCGGGAGCTGGGTGGCAGGAAGCGGCCCTCTGCTCCTTCTACAGGGGGGAGAAGGGAGAACAGAATGGAAGGAGAAGGAGAAAAGGGGTGTGGGGAGGAGAACTTGAGGGAATGGGATGATCAAGATGGGGGAAGGACAGAGACGGAGAGCAAGGAAAGAGATATCTTGAGTGAGGGAGACATTAAGGGTCTAGAGAGAAACCTTGAATTAGAGAAATTCCCAGGAATCCTCAAGGATGACCCCAACTAAGACCCTAAGCAATAGAGGAGAAGAGACCCAAATTGGTTTTGCCCTGTATTCAGATTGATGAATATCTTAAATATCACCATGGGACCTTCATTCAGGAACTGATGAAGATAGAGGCAGAGTCCCACAGTGAAGCACTGGGATGACCTCCCAAAGTCTAGTCAAAGAGTGAGAGGAGTGAGAATATGAGCAAAGAGGTTAAGACCATGATGGAGATACCCACTGAAACAGCTTGCCTGAGCTAATGGGAGCTCACTGACTCTGGTCTGACAAGGAAGAAACCAGCAGAGGACCAAATTAGGCCCTCTGGATATGGGTGACATTGTATGGCTGGAACATACTGTAGGAACACTGGCAATGGAACCAGGATTTATCCCTATTGCTTATACTGACTTTTGGGACCTATTCTCTTTGCATGGATACCTTTGTCAGTCTAGATTTAGTGGGGATGGACTTGGTCCTTCCTTCCTCAAAGCAATTTGATAGACTTTATTGACTCCCCATGGGAAGCCTTACCCTCTCTGAGGAGTGGATGCAAGGTGAGGTGGTGTAGGGAAGAAGGTGGAGGAAATGGGAGGAGAGGAGGGAGTGGAAACTTGGATTGGTATGTAAAATAAGAAGAGACAGTATTTTAAATAAAAAATAGAATTAAAAATAATTAAGAGATCTCTATGGTGGGTGGTCCTTAGACTTCCCACGGAGCAGGGAACCCTGACTGCTCTTTGGGCTGATGAGGGAGGGGAACTTGAGGGGGAGGGAAATGGGAGGCGGTGGCGGGGAGGAGGCAGAAATCTTTAATAAATAAATTAATTAGTTAAAAAAAAAGAAAAACCAAAAAAAAGAACATAAAGGACATACTAAGTAAAAAAATGAATAATTAAGAGATTAAAAAATGAAAGTAAGCTGATGATTTAGATGTTGAGCCACGTTAAAGCAGGTTGACAGAAGAAAAGAGTTTTTGAGCTTATATAAAACACAGGCCCCTGTTAGGCTAAGGTCAGACAACCATTGAAAGTGTGTGTGTGGGGGGATTCTAAGAATAAAAGACATTGAATTCATGAAGATTCATATATTAATGTCATTAACTCTTAGGCTAATAAGCATCACCTTAAATATAGAATTATTGTTCTTTCATGGGAATTCTTAATTTATATGCGGACGGATATTCTAGGAGAAGCATTCTGGTGTTCGTTTAAATATACCGTTGTCCTAATGTATACATAGATACCATAACTACACCCAACTTAAAAAAAATCCAAAGCCAAACAGAAGTGTGCAGAGGTGCCAGGGAGCATCTGATTGGCACTAAAATGACTTAGTCTTAGTCCTTAAAGAGACAGAAGGATGGGCTTGTTTTAATGCCATCTACTCTGGTAGTTGTTGCCAGTTCTTTACTACCATCACATTTTGAAATCTCTCTCCCTGAAGATCCAAAAAAATGTATCCTTATCTTTTCATCTATCTATCTATCTATCTATCTATCTATCTATCTATCTATCTATCTATCTATCTATC
>NW_004949157.1:1807005-1819054 GCF_000317375.1 Microtus ochrogaster
GGAGGGGGAGGGAAATGGGAGGCGGTGGCGGGGAGGAGGCAGACATCCTTAATAAATAAATAAATTTAAAAAAAATAAAAGCGAAAAAAGAAAGAAGTTAAAAGATGCTCTGATCCTTTGTTGCTCTATGGAAGTAAGGAACTGCATTGGTTAAAATCTATAATTTGAGGAAAACATAATGAAGTCATTCCAGCTCTAATAGCCTAAGCCCAAACTACCAAACCATGACCTCCAAATTGGATTACTATAGCTGAATAATATTTTTTTTGCTTTTACATATGAACCAGTTTCCAACATGAAATCAATTTAATGCGCCAAAACATCCAGACTTACAGATTACCTTTGAAAATCAGGAAAGATTTGACAACACTGGTTCCATATTTTCCCATGCAAAATTTGTTTAGACCTCATAATTATGGCTTAGTTTTCCTGATGTCACCAAAAGGCCTATGCATTCATTTATATCCTTATGCTGTGTCTGTAGGAATTTACAGTTCTTATTTTTGCCATAAACAGATCTTAAAGTCAAGGCTCTTGCTTCTTCTAAAAACTTTAACTGTGAGGTTATGAGCATGTTCCCTACTACTCCTATTAACCATGTACTCGGGTTAGGAATTATCTTTCCTCTCTGGATTTCTCTGTGCAATGTTATTCTGATCACCTTCATCCAAAGCTGATGCAAATATTAGTCTTTTATTACTATGTCAATAATAAAGCTAACAATAAATTCAACAAACTTAGAAAGCAAAAGGAAATTTCTTCCTATTGTGTTGGATAATTAATCTATGTTGCATATTTTGTGCTAAGAAAGATAACTACCCTACAAGACATCCAAGCAAAGAGACACACCTGTAACTTGAATGTAGAAGCAGGAAGAAAGGGGATTTTCTGTATATAAATCCATATCTATAAAAAAAATTATTGAAAGAAATTCAGCAAAAGTTCAACACTATCATTTTAATGGAAAGGAAGGCAAAAAATGATTAGAAGTGTTGAAAAATAAAATACCTGAGGGGTTATACTGAACTAGAATCAGATTGCTTACCAATTTTTATTAAAATACTTAAAATTTTTCTAACTTGCCACTGTGTGTATCAAAAAGGATGATAAAAGAAATGATTATTGATTAAACACAATAAAATGCTTTTACATAAAGACTTCCACAATCACAAAGCAAGTGTGGGTATCTATTTTCTCCAACGCACATATTTCCACTAGGAATATAATAGCTTCATTTTACATACTATTTGAGTGAATCAGACATTTCCAAAAAGAACAAAAGTAGAAACCTTTTAAAGGGGATTACAATATCTGACTATATAAAAACATAAGGCTCCCACACTAGGAAACATGCACATTAAAAGCCAGGAGGAAAAGTCGCAAAGTGTAAAAATATTTGCAAGACAACCAGAAAAAAGCAATTCCTACAAAGAGTCAAAATTACCAAATATGTAATATACCAAAGTAAAAGTACAATTAACCACTAAAAATAGTATATTTTTCTCATCTATAATCTAGAAAAATAATTAAGTTAAATTAATAAATTTACTTAACAAATTTTCAAAGTTACAAAAATAAGAAAGCATAAGCTTCATGCATGCAATCCACTGAGTTTGCTCTCATCATATTGTATGTGTATGTGTACAGGTCTGTGAACCATTCTCTGTACTAGAAGAACCTAAAGTTTAATGTTGTCTTTGTCTATCATTCCCACGTTATGTTCTGAGACAGGGTCTCTCATTGAAGCTGCAGCTTACTGTTTTTGCAAGACTGACTGAGCAACAGGTGCCTAGGAACTATCTGCCTGTCTATGCATCCTGCTCCCTGTGTTAAGATTATAGCTTTTATGTAGGTGCTGAAGACCTGAAATAAGGTCTTCACTTTACCCACTGAGCCATAGTTCCAGCCACAGATGGCAGCATATCTTGTATTATTTTCGTCCCATATAACAGTTTGGCAAGAGATATCAAAAATCTTTAAAATGCTTAGATGCTACCAATTTATCATAAGAAAACATGCCCAGATGTGGAAAGAGCTATGTTAAAGGAAGGGCATAATATTATGACAGCAAAGGACAGGTTAAATAACTTAAGGTATAAACCAAGGAAATGTAGTCCGGGTACTAAAATAATTTTTAATAATATTTCAATGAAATTAGATGTTCAAAATTTTGTTATTATACAATACTAAGAAATTAATGAAACACAGTCCCACAAATATGAATCTATCATTGTTTCTTTTCCTTTCCTCCTCCTTCTTTTTCTTCTCCTCTCTCTCTCTCTCTCTCTCTCTCTCTCTCTCTCTCTCTCTCTCTCTTTCTCTCTCTCTCTTCTCTCTCCTTTATTTCTTTGTCTGTTTCATGTACATGTATGTGTGTGTGTGTGTGTGTGTGTGTGTACTATAGTATACCCAGATATGTCTGTTTTGGTAATCTTTGAATTGAAGGCAGTGCAGTGTTCTCTTTTGGGCAATCATAATGTTGAGGAGGACAGATCCAAAGGAACCATTAGATTAATGAATTTATTTGAACACAAGGGTAAAGGACACTCAAATATTAATGAGCCCTCACTCAGAATCATCTAATTCATTAGCAGTTAGCACTCTACTATTAATAATTCAATCACTTTTATTTTCACATATTTATTTATAGTTCCTCTTTCTGGAGACCTAAGATTGAATACTAGTGCCTTTTTAGATTGGAATAGAATAGTAGCAGTATTTCCATTTCTCTAATTTACCTTAAATCTAAATACACAAATTTACTTAGCTTCCATCATCTCCAGAAGTATTTGCTATGTGTTGTAGTAGCATGGAAAGAAGTGACATGCATAACATAACTTTAATAAGCTTTTACCCTATTGATGGAAACTATTATGTAAGAATTGAGAACACAGACAATTTTAACTACCTAAAGATATTATTGTCCCTAGATTTTATCATGTCCTTAAGCTCAAAGAATCATCAATTGTTAGTTTTGCAATCTAATATGAAGTAGTCATATTTCACATCTACACATTCCAATAGATTACCCAATAGACAGATCTGCCTTATAAGGATTAAAATTTTATAAGATGTACTACATCACTCTATGTTGTACAAATAATTTGTGTGTGATAAGTTTATAATAATGACATAATATATACAATGCAAAAATGCATATAGACATCAAAGACATTGGCTCTGTAAACTAAGCATAAGGGCAGTACTTAATGTTAGGGAAAGTGTCTCTTATATCTGAATCAGATATCCAAATTAAGTTATTACATTAAAAATATTGAGAATAAAATCAGACACATTAAAAATCTTCCCAGTGTTGTCTAGAAGCCCATCAGTTGTTCTTTTCTGTATTTTAGATTGTTTACATCTATTCTACTACTTCATCACAGAACATGGTGTACTAGTGCCAGAATCCTTCCTATTTCTTACTGTGTAAAGGACTTCAGAACTTGTAGAAGGCCAATGGTTTAGAAAGAGCCAAAATTTTGCTCTTGGTTTAGCTTTTGTTGCACACATGTTTATTATTGTAAAGGAGGAATAACAATGGTTGTTCCTCCTGCTTCATTTTCTATGCATGTCCTTTTTACAGGCCCTTTTAAAAAGATTATTGCTGAAATTTATATACACATTTTAACCCACAACAATCCCTAGTATAATCTTGGCAAAGCCTGTGTGCTTGAACATCCTAAGTCATGTCTAACAAAGAGATTGGAATGTTCCCTTCCCCAATTTATATACTCAGGAGATTAAGCATCTGTGTCTGTGTTTCTATTACTAATTATCTGTCTTTTCTTGGTCAAGATAGTTCAGGCCCACAACTTGGCTTTGGGTTAACCAACCCTAGCATCTATACCATTTGGGAAGTGCTGGAGGTTGTGAAGGGACTTGTCCTCTGGAACGATACCTGCAAGATATCCAAGGCTCAGAGGGCAGTCACAGGATACCCTAGTGGACCTCTGGTGAGGACCCAGTGAGGATAGTATACCAAAAATTAGAGAACTTGAACCAATCCAGTGAATCATTGCAATGAACATTTGCCAGTCAAGCTAATTGGACAAAAAGGTATACTATATGACATACCAAATCCTCAACTGCCACGAGGACAACTGAAGAAGTGATGGATAGGGGAGAGGAGAGGAGAAACAGAAGTTTTTCTGTTCCTGGTGTGGTTTATGTTCTGTTTTGGTTTATTGGATTTTTATCGTTGTTGTTCTTGCTTTTTACTTACTTTGTTTTCTTTTATTTCATGACGGAGGGAGTGCAGCAGGGATCAAGGAGGATCAGGGGACTGGGAGGCAAACAGAATTGGGGTGCATGATGTGAAACCCCCAAAGATTCAATAAAGAAATTTTTTAAAAAGATTATATAGGACCTTATTGACTCTTACAAGATTCAGTACACCACTATACTTACTATACCAACCACTGCGGCTTGTTCACTTGTTGGAACATGTAACAGAGCATCATTATGAGCCTCAGACACTGACATGATTTCCAGGTAGCAATGATCTCTAGGAAAATCTAAAACTAAATTTATTGTTGGATCCCAGATTATTTCTGACAATTCATACTGCCTTCCTCAACCTCTTGCCACCAAGTGGTATTGAAGTTTTAACATGCTGTATTCCCAAGATAATCAACTAATGACATTGGATTTGCCTATCTTTGAAAGCTATTTAAAGCATTACATGAAATAACAGATGGAAAAAGCTTTGAAAACTAAAAGATTTATTCAAGTGGTAATACTTTCTCTCATTGTTTAAAACTGGTTGCTAAAGGCATCTTCATTTTTATTGTTTTTATTGATCTATGTATTTTTCTCTGCTCCCCTCCCTTCCTTTCCCCTCCCCTTCTACCCTCTCCAATTATCCCCATGCTCCCAATTTACTGAGGAGATCTTGTCTTTTTCTGCCCACTCTCTTTAAGGAAAATTTATACAATTTAGAGGTTGTGAAGCTCATCAGTTGGAAGCATATCCATGATCAGTTATGTCTTTTAAGAACATATTTTAATTATTCTTTCCAGTCCTCAAGATCAGCACGTGATTTTATGAAATATCATGAAAACATAATTTTCAGACACTATTGAAATGTGTCAGCATGCTTTGCCTCTCTAGCAAGAAGTAAACCCTGAAATAATCAAGAGCAGAATAACAGAAAGGTCATCACAGAGGTGTTCACTGTTCTAATTTATATATACTCGTCTAATTTATGAAATGTGGGAGGCAAAAAAGAAAGCAGAGGAAAAGCAGCATTGACTGTATCAGAGAGCATTCTGAAAGCATAGAAACAGATGTCTTATAATCTCCCACTTTATGACAGAATCTCAGGTCATCCTTAAATGAAGTAGTCAGTACAAAAGCGGAATGATTTTTGAATTTTAAATATCTCTTGCTGACTCTGCTACTAAAGACTGCCTGTCTCAATAATGAATCTGTACCATTCTACTGAATTGAGCAATGTCTGTAGTTACCATAGAGGTACTTGTTTCCACACAAGAGGGCATTATAAAAAAAGGAAACATACAATAATCAGTATGCTTAGGAACCTTTGATAACACCAATAAGAATAGACTAAACCACAGAGGAAAATGATTTCCAATTTGGATATATTTCTATAATTCGCACAGCAACTAAGACAATAGGTTCCATGTGTAAACACATACTGAAAAACTATATTGAACCCACAGCATTGAAAAGACATCTGAGTATGATCCTGTCATCATCACTTTCAATGCACAGTACAAAAAATACAGCTTCATGTCCCTAAGACATCTATTTCATATTGGAGAATTGCATGTAAGATGACTGAATATCAGAAATGGCATAGAGTAGACCCCAGAAGAAATTTTCAAATATACAGACTGTGGATGTATGCACAACCCCTTCCATGTTGTGCTCACCTAGAATAGATTCACCATTCTTGTTTTGTTAAAGATATTTTTTTTTATTTTTTTACTTGTGTGTTTGTGGATAGGTAGATGTGCACTCAGGTCAGCTTGTACCCTGGGTTCTAGAGTCTGAACTCTGGTTCTCATGATTGTACAAGTGCTCTTAACGAATAAGCTATCTCTCCAACCCTCAAATCCATACTTTTAACTAACATCTATTTCAAGGACTTCAAACTCTGTTTGCCTTAAAACATGAGTTCACATTTTGCGTCAACGTATAGCTTCAAACTTGGCCCCTCTAAATGTGGACAATTAAAAGACTGTATGTAATTAATAAAACCGCATATAAAGGCAAGATTTACCTAAAAGTTTAAATTCTTCTGCAAAATAGAGAATTATAACTCTTCTACCTCTCTGAATGGCAGGACCTGTAGTGATAGCAGGTTTGTATCCACATAATTACCGGTGGCAGTGTTTTGGAGTGAGTCATCCACAGTGAGTTGCAGTTTCATTAATTGGTAAATAGAGTGTGCTACTACTATTTATAAGCATGTAACTAGATTTAAATAAGATGGCCCTGTTAAAACATTTTTTTCTATTACATGTTATAGAGGGCTTGTTTTGAATTGGATTTTATACCATAAATTCATTTCTAATGCATTATATCTTGTAATGTGGCCCTATTTGCAGGACCAAAGACATTATTTGGCCTTTAATGTAAATAATCAAATTAAAATAAAATCATCATGGTGGCCATATTACTATAGTATTGGTATCCTTATTTTAAAAATGACTGGATTTGGGAATAAGGAGAATGCATTCAGAGAGATTGAATGTGGAAAATAGCAGATATTTGGAATCACTCTTACCCTTATAGTCCACAGAAATGGATTAGCTCTGCTGTACCAATTGTTGGTTCAAACTTACACGGTCTAAAACAGTCATTTCTAATTTTTAAGTAACAATGTCTGTGATACTAATGCAATATTCAGTTTCAATAACACTGACTTCATGTGTATATTTACTTTTCATCAATTCATTTGCTTAAAGATCCAGAAAACAGTATATACAAACAACTTACAAGTCAGAGATATCCCTATTTATTTGAATATAGAGCTATCCCTGTAAAAGAGAAGTAACAGTGTAGTTGTATACTTTCTCACAGAATCCAGGGTAACCTGGGATAAAAATTGACATTACTAATAAGTAGAGTGGGTTGTCAACAAGTACCAGGATGGCACTGTGTAATATAAATGTGAACCATGGCCTTCCAAGCAATAGAAGGCAAAGGTGTATGTGTTTCTCTCCATACCACCACATTATCAACCAATTCTGCTAATAAGGAAAGATTCACCAGTTCCACTAGATCAATCTAGTTAATTTTACTATAGCTATCAATTAGTTTGGAAAACATGAGCTAAGGTCAGAAGAAAATATACCTAAGTTAATTGCCTCCATGTCATTGATTTTAACATTTTGTTCATTTTGAAAATGCCCCCAGGCTAACAGAGATTATGATTAGTTTTGTGCATGTTTTACTGCAGAGAAAATTGTGTTACCATTGATAATCTATTAATTTCTGTTTCACTAGCTTAGAAAAAAAAGAGAATAAGCCAGGAAAGCATTCAGTGTTAAGTAAGTGTTTTCATCTTGAAAACAAGTTTTTATCATGAAATAAGTTAAGGGCATTCATTACTCAGCAGGACAGAGGAAGGGATGCTCTTGGCTCACAGAAACTTTCCTCCCACTCCTGGACAAAGAACAATCAGTATACCCTGTGGGTTTTTCTCTTGGCATAGGTTCCTCCCTGTTCAGTTTTATTGCTATGTTGCCACTGCTCTATGAAGGGGGTCTACTCTAAACTGGAGAGTGTTGTGGCAAAAATACTTGCTCTCCCCACTAATTGATATTTTAAATTAATCACTTCATTTGCAATCCATTCAACCAGCAGAGATGAACATTCATCATACTGACCAGACCCTCAACACAAAGAGAACATCTACAGCTGGTAATTAGCCTATGAACTAGCTCAGGAGTCTTTAAATGAGATTGAGGCCATTCCTGTAAAGCTAAAATGCCATGCAACATTAAAAAGTTAAATAACCTTGTGAACCTTTATAATGAGAAAGACAAATGCAAAGTGAACCTATTTGAAAAACCTTTGCTTTTACTATTGATAAGAAAGTGATTAATGTGTGAGTATGTTCAAAATTCATGAATTACTCTGATTAGGGAGGGGCAATGAACTGTTGTAGAAAATGACTGGATCTTACAGTAGACTAATTGGGACTCTGATATTCTAGTGGTCTGACAAAAGTTCAGAGCTTTACTTTCTTTTTTAAATTTTTTTTTTATTTTTATACCATCTTTTCTCATTTTGTATGGCTATCCCAGTTCCCACTCCCTCCACTCCTCCTGCTCCCTTCACCTTTCTCACACCCCACTCCTCAACTGCTCCTCAAAAAGCATAAGGCTTTCCATGGAAGTCAACAAAGCCTAACACATCACTTTGAGGGAGGACCATGGCCCTCCCTGCTATATTTAGGCTGTGCAAGGTATCCCTCCAAAAAGAATTGGCTATTTCTACAGTTGTTTATAAAATATAAAACACCTCATATTTAAGTGATATTACAATAACAGAATATTTTTAAAACAATGGATACAAAACTTGAACAATTATTAAGGCACAAAAATGAATTCAGATTCCCTTCATAATCAAACAGCTGAGGGAACAATATAGCCATTAACACGCTGCATACCTTTTTGTCTCTGTGTGCCCTTGCCAAACCCTGACGAATATCATGTAATTGATGAACACCACCTTCCATGAAACAGCCCTTCAAAAACAATCATCCAAGACTGCAATGATGAAAATGGTGGATTAGTGCACAGGCCAGCAACCTCAGCTAATTGCAAGGTAGATGCAGGAGAATCACAAGTCCAAGTCCTGCATGGGCAACTTAGTGACATCTTGTTTCAGAATCATAAATAGTCAAAAAGTCTGACAATGGAATTCAGTGGCAAGGCACATTTTGAGATTTAGTTTCCAATCCATGGAACATGAGAAAAGGGGGGAAAGGGGTCAGAAAAGAAATTCAGACTAAAATATGTACTTTAGCTGTAAGTAGTAAAATGCTGAGCAGAGGAGATAAGTAAACTTGTAGAAATAACTGATTGTATCATTAAATTTCTGTAAACAAACAACTGATTGTAAAATCCCAGACTGTAGTTAATTAGGTAAATTGAGATTGCCTATTAGAAGTTTTATATTAAAACTGAAGACAAAATTGTTTTTCTCAGTTTTGTGAACGTCCAGCACAAACATGTTCTAGAGCAATACTTTCTCATAATGCTCTTCATAATCAAACTGTTCTACCATTGGCACAACCTGTACACTCAGAGTCAGAGCTTAAATTTTAGTGCCAGATCAATCTTCTGTTGCAATGAATACCATTGCTGCTAAAAATCTAATAAAATCTTATTATTTGAATAATAATTTCATTAAGAGCTCTTAATAGGACTGTGCTACCTCTAAGTGTGACTCTAATATAAATTATTCCAGAACAAGTGCCACTTTTATATATTCACTCCCTAGAAAAATCAAAATAATAGCCTTGGGTGGGTCTCAGTTTCTGATTTTTTTTTTCAGTTTTCTTTTGTGATTTTCCTGAAGCTGGCTAACAAGGGCCTAAATTTAGCCTGTCATCCACATTCTACAGGTCACTGTTACCAGATCCTCAGGAAGACAGTTCCGTTAATTGCAAATGTGATGAGTTCCAGACAAGATTCTAAAGAAAATGTTTGCATTTTGACTCCTAAGCAGAATTTGTATTGGCCTTACCTTCTTAGAAGGACTTAAGCAGCATAGGTAAAGTTAAAGTGAGGATATCTGGATGAACAAGTGATAAAGAAAATAAACACAGTTATTATTATTATTATTATTATTATTATTATTATAGAACAAGCCTAGGAGTTGGGTAAGGAGAAATTTACCCAGTACATTTTGGTCAAGCCATTTGTGAATGTGGCATTGTTTGTTTCCTCAGTGTCTATGTTGTTGTGTCCTTCTGATGAAGACTAAGGAATCCAATAAAAGATGTTAAAAATATATTGTAAAGGACAAATTTTTGTGTAAAACTTTGCTCTTAAATACATTTATAAAAAAATAAAATCCATTTGGGGGAATCTATGCTTATAGTAAGGCCTGTTTATAATAGGGCTAGCATGAAATTCATTGTTTGTCAGACTGGTCTTGAACTTGCTGCAATCATCCTGTCTCACTCAGCCTCCTTATTGCTAGACGACAAGGTATGCTTGATCACCCATGCTGGACTCTAAACTTAAAATTATAAAGTGATGATCTGTACAGAGTGATTTAAGGTGGGAAGCCTACCATCAGCTTCTCAAGTAGACCAACTGGAAGGTTAGTTAGGAGAAAGGAGGCATTAAGAGTATGACTTCCATAGAAACAAGCACACATGGGTAATAGCAAAAAAAGGAGGCTTAAATGTAAATGAAATGCAGTTGCAAGATTAGGAACAGGAGATGTAGAAGAAAAGAAATGCAGTGTCTGTGGGACCTAGGGACTGTACCTGGACAAACAATAATTGTTATGTAGACTGTCAGAAATCTAGGTGAAGGCAGATATCCAGCCTCCTTAATGGTGTGTATGGTGTGTATGTTTGTGCATGCGTGTGTGAGTGTGTGTGTGTGTGGGGGGGTGTAAACTAAGAGCATAGATCCAGAGCATTTCCTCGGCATAAATATTAACTTTAACAATTAAGAGGTTTGTAACCTTGGCCAAGCTTCTCGAAATTCTTAATGCCTTTGTATCCTCAAGAGGTTAAATAAGAATTAAATCAGTTAATGTTTAAAAGGCCTTAGAGCTAGAGTGTAGGAAGTGCTGTATGAATGTCCACTAAATAAAAATTAAAATGCTCTTTGAATCTCAGCTTTCACTTTTACAAAATACTATTTACTTCATTTTTATGAAGGGAAGAATTAACTGTGTCAAAATATGTAAAAGCTGCTTTTATTTGCATTTTTGGTAAATATTCTTTTAAAACAATAGTAAAAGTAATACATTCATACAGGCAGGTCACAAAGTGGTTGAAGAAAGATTACAAAAAGCAAGCCTAATCCTACTCGCATATAAAGTACTGAGTTTTCATGAAGGAGAAAATTATTCTTGGTCCTTAGAGAGATCAGTGAATATTGTTGTTATCCAAAGGTATAGGAAAAGATCTGTTACACAGATGGAAAAAGCAAAAGAAATAAAGTAAGTGTCATAAAAACTGGTTTCAAGTCACAGAATCAATCAGTAGCACTTCTTGAACAAAGATTCAATCCAGGGTTCTTTCAACTCTTTTCACGAACAAACTTGATTCCTCATGTTAAAAATGCATGCATCACAGTTTTTCAAATCATACAATGGAGGTAAATTGGGGGAGATTATTCATTTTGAAATAAAAAAGGGTTTGGTTTTTTTTTTTAAGAAAGAAAAGAAAAGGGCACAGTAGTACTGCTTAAAAAGCAGCTGTCTTCCTGCATTTGAAACCAGACCTCACTGTTACAGCAAATGAGAGACTCCTATAGTAGTATGGAGTCCTCATTCCCAAACACGAAATACTCTGATGAATTTTTAAATTATTTCATTTGCATGCCACAACTTTACAAGCATATAAATCAGAGCAGTTGCAGAGATGTGTGCTTATAATTTTTATGAATACAGGAAAACTGCAAAGTCAAAGTAGCCTTGGGGTAAAGAACATATGGGCTTCACTTAGTGACTGTCTCCTTTCAGATTAAGACTGCTATTTACTGGGCCAAGTGCTGCCTCTGGGAAAACTGGGAGTCCTAATTTTCTTCCTGATTGCACTGTGATTTCCTCAAGGGCAAGGACAAAAATTGTGATGTCCTTATCTTTATGTTTCTGCTTGATCACAGATAAGGAAGACTGAAATGACTATTTGTTGAAGAAAAACTTTGATGGCCAACTAATATTTCTTCAAAATAGTCATGGACAGGGAATATATAAATCTCTAAGCAGAGGTACATGTGATGGTTCTGCAGTTAGGAACTTGCAATAAAAAATGAACTATATAGTTTATCTGATGTGAGAAATGCTGAGAACAAAATCAGGGTAGAGGTACAGACAGTGCTAA
>NW_004949157.1:1821409-1829751 GCF_000317375.1 Microtus ochrogaster
TATGTTGATCCTCCCAATCCAAGAGCAAGGGAGGTCCTTCCATTTTCTGGTGTACTCCTCAATTTCTTTCTTCAATGCCTTAAAGTTCTTGTCAAATATATCTTTCACTTCTTTGGTTAGAGTTACCCCAAGATATTTTATGCTGTTTGAGGCTATCGTGAAAGGTGAAGCTTCTCTGATTTAGTAATATGGCAGGATACAAGATCAACTCCAAAAAATCAGTCGCCCTCTTATACACAAATGATATAGAAGCAGAGAGGAGTTGACATTTTAAGCAAGGTGATCAGGAAAGGCCTTTAAGAATATGACATTTGAGCAAATATTTGAAGGAGGCAAACCATTAAACTAACTATGCTATCAATAGGATGGAAACCATCTCTGGCAGAAACAAGGGCAAGAAGACCAGTGAGCATGCAGAAAATAGGAAGAGTGAGTAGAAGGAAGTGTACTAGGGTTTGAAGATAGAAGAAGAAGGAAGTATAATAATGCTTAAGTTTATAAGGATAACTAGTATCCAACATAATAAAATATTTATTAGGGTCCAAAGCAGGGAATTCACATGGTTTTCTCTTCTTTTTTTCTTTTCTTTTCCTTTTTTTGGTTTGTTTTTGAAGACAGGGTTTCTCTGTAACTTTGGAACCTGTCCTGAAACTAGTTCTTATAACCACCACCTGCCTCTGCCTCCTAAGTGCTTGGATTAAAGGCATGTGCCACCATTGCCTGGCTTCGTATAGTTTTCTAAAAATCACCCTGGTTTTGATTAATAGTATATGTCTGAGGAGCTATAAGTGAATAAAGGAGACCTATCATAAGACTATCTTCAACAATTTTAGTCCAAGAGGCAGGTAATTTAGGTCAGGTTGGAAAATGATTAGTCTCTGGGTGAATTCTGACTATGGAACAGTGTTTGCTGATTGATTAGATTTTACATATGAAAGAAAATACTTACATATGGGAATCAACACTCTTGCTTAAGGAATTAGCAGTGTGAAATTTCCAATAATAAATTAAAGAAGACTATTTTTGGCTGTGAGTCTAGCCTTTAATGGCTGAGCCATAAGACCAGCTAAGCAACAGTGGAGAGGATGGCTATACTGGCCTTCCCCTGTAATTAGATTGATTACATCCTTAATTGTCATCATAGAACCTTCACCCAGCAACTGATGGGAGCAGATAGATCAACAGCTAAGCACTGGGCCAACCTTCCAGAGATGAGTCCAGGAGAGGGAGGAGTGATAATATGAGCAAAGGGGTCAACCGTTATGGTGATACCAACAGAAACAGCTGACCTGATCTAGTGAGAGCTCTCTGATTCTGGACTGATAGTGGGGGTCACTTGAATAGTACCAAACTAGGTCTATTCAATGTAGGAAACAGTTGTGAAGTGTGAGAAGTCTGTGGACCACTGGCAGTGGGACCAGGATTTATCCCTAGTGAATGGCTCAGCAGTTAAGAGCACTGCTTGCTCTCCCAAGGTTCTGAGTTCAATTCCCAGAAACCACGTGGTATAATGAGATCTGGCTTGAACTGGCTTTTTGGAGCACATTCTCTTTGCAGGGATACCTTGCTCAGCCTAGATATAAGGGGTCCTTTCTTGGTCCTGCCTTGAAGTGATGTGTTAGACTTTCTTGCCTTCCTATGGTAAGCCTTACTCTTTCTGAGGAGTGGATAGGGGAGTGGGCTGGAGGAAAGAATGGAGCAGGAGGAGGAGAGGGAATGGGAACTGAGATATCTATGTAAAATGAGAAAAGACTGTATTAAAAGAAATTTTCTTTTTGCTTTATAAGATCGTTATTTTGACAGATTTATAATATTCTTTTTTTTAATGTTATTACTTTAAAAAATACCAATCCAAATTCCCTACTCCCGATCCCTCCACACACACTTCCCACCACCTCCATCCAATCCTAAGAGAGGGCAAGGCACCCTGCCCTGTGGAAAGTCCAAGGCCCTCCCTACTACATCTAGATTGAGCAAGGTATACATCCAAAGAGAATAGGATCCCAAAAAGCCAGTACATGCATTAGAAACAAATTCCAGTGCCACTGTCATTGACCCCTCAGTCTGCCACAACTGTCAACCACATTCAGAGGGACTAGTTTGATCCCATGCTCATTCACTCTCAGTCCAGTTGGAGTTGGTGAGCTCCTATTAGCTCAGGCAAACTGTCTCAGTGGGTGAACCCTTCATGGCCTTGACTTCTTTGCTTACTCTAACTCCTTCCACTCTTCAACTGGGAATATTATAACAGACAAGATTGCCTAACAAAATTTGAGAGCATGAGGGCAAGGAGTAGAAGGAAGAGAAGGGGAAAAGGAGGGGAGAAAGGGAAGGGGAGAGGAGAAGAGGAGGGTTAGGGAGAACTTGAGAGAATGGGATGGTCAAGATGGAGGAAGGACAGATATGAGAGCAAGGAAAAAGATATCTTGATTGAGGGAGCCATTATGGGGTTAGCAAGAAACCTGGATATACAAAAATTCCCAGGAATCCATGATGGAGGAGGGTCAAATTTTGCATGTTTTAATAACTTAGGGCTTTTCATGACAATGAGACACGTCTGCTCCTGGCAGCACCAATCTAAATCAAGAGGAAGATGGGCATCAAAGAGGCTCCTTATGGAGTTGATTAGCCATTTGGGCAAGAAACTGCTCTTGCATGGACTGTTACATAAACTGGATGCAAAGGGCCCACAGAGAGAGGACTGTTAAAGTTGCCTAAAGGTAAAATGGTCTTTTGGGGTTCCTGATTCATGAAAGAGTCTGCAAGACATTCTACAGGACACAGAAGAAAGTGGCTAAAGTGCCTTTGAAATTTCATGCTTCATGGAAATATCTCTGGATACTATGGGCCTGAAGGCCGAAGATGGATGCCCCAACAGTACAAAAGAACTTTGGGTGACTGTCCAGGCAGCAAGATGTCTCTGTCATTTCTAGAGTTTGGATGTTGCTTATTTCTTGTTTACTTAGGTAATATTATATCCTTCTGGAGTCTTTGATGGAGTTGAAGAATGAATAGTTATAGTTTTCCTTAGTTATGATAAAAGGTAAAATAGATATAAATATTGTAACTGTAATTCTTGCTTGATAACTGTTTTGTTATATGTAATTTTACTATGTTAAAATGAAAACCTTTCTCTTTTATTTAAACAGAAAAAAGGGAAATGATGGAGGAGGGTCATCTGTCTATCTGTTGCTTTCATTGGTTAATTAATAAAGAAACCACTTGGCCGGTAGGGCAGAATTTAGATAGGTGGAGTAGACCAAACAGAATGCTGGGAGGAAGAAGGCAGGGAGCCAGATGCCATGGGGCCAGCCACCAGGTCAGACATGCTGAATCCTTCCTGGTAAGACACCACCTCATGGTGCTACACAGATTATTAGAAGTGGGTTAATCAAGATGTGAGAATTAGCCAGTAAGAGGCTAGAGCTAATGGGCCAAGCAGTATTTAAAAGAATATAATTTCTGTGTTGTTATTTCGCATAAAGCTAGCTGGGTGGTGGGAAATGGCCCACCGCTCCTATTACTACAAATCCACCAGGATGACCACAGCTAAGACCCTAAGCAATAGAGGATAGGGTACCTGAACTGGCCTGTAGTCAGACTGATGATTATCTTAAATATCACCATAGAAACTTCGTCCCAACCACAGATGGAAACAGAGGCAGAGACCCACATTGGAGCACTGGACTTGAGTTCCCAAGGTCCAGTTGAAGGGTAAAAGAAATTATTACAAGAAAAATTGGGAGAAGGTAGATGAGGAAGAGGCAAAAGTCCCACAATTCCCTTCAAAGACATGCTACTAGTACATAAGGGCCTCCCTCCAGGCCCCACCTCTGAAAAATGTTACCGCTTCACAAAAGTGTCACTCTGGAGTCTCTGGAGTGATACACAGACTCTAAGAGAACATTTCAGATCCATAATGTAATAACAATATTGAAAAGTATGCATTTAGATAATCTGTATTAAAATCATGAACTTATATGAAGCTATAAAACATAATATAAAGTATAAAATTTAATGCAAAAAGTAAAGAAAACTAGAAAGGAGTTGAGATCTTATAACTGGAGTACAGAGATGAATAGTTTGATATGAACATCTCAAATATTAAATATCTGAATGGTACCACATAACAGACTTCTTGTACTCATAGCAGAGATACAGATATACATGGATGCTATCCAAAGTCAAGTTATTTAATAAAATCAAGTTATAGGTTTGTCCCCATCTCAGAATTCACATGTTAAAGTCCTAAATTCTAATACCTTAGAACATGAGCTCATTCAGAGCAGGTTTATTATAAGAGTGATCAAATTAAAATGTAATAAGACTATTCTTATCCCAACACACCCGATAGCCTTATAAAATCATCAGGTGGTTCGCAGATTCATGCAAATGCACAGACACACAAAAAAATGTCATGCAAACATGAAGATAGCCACTTGAAAGACAGGGAGTAATGCCTCAAATAGGAGTACTTTTACCTCAAAGAAGAAAAAATCTTAGATTTTCAACCCCTAGAACTATGATACTTTGTTAACACAACCCTTTAAAAAACTACTATATCAACTTAATTACTGAGTATAGATGGAGAAAGAGGTCTTATAATTCAGGGGAGTTTTCACCTTCAGGCATAACACTTTCCAGTTAATCAAGAAGGGTAATCAGAAAGTAATTAGTAAAGGAGACAGAAATGGGTCAGCCAACATGATATGAGGAAATGCACAGAAATAATAGAAACAATGAAGATGATGTGGTTTCATCAGAGACTACATATATGTCAAGGAAAAGCATGGCTGATATTTGATCACTGGCACTAGAAATGCTAAGATCATGGTTAACCTGAGGGAAAAATAAGGAGCTTTGGCAAATTACTACAATCTGACAGGAATTGTTTCAAAAGAGAAGGGAAGGAGAGAAACATAAAAGAACAAAGGCAAGTAACTTTTCCAAATCTTGCTGAAAAGCAGCTAAGAATTGATGTAATGGTGGGAAAGAAATGTAAGGAAATAATTCTTCACTTTAGATTAAATAAATTATGCCATATTTACCTTTAAAATGATGCAGTTGATCAAAATTGTTGGAGTGAAGGCAGAAGGGAAGTCTCACAACTATGAGTTTGAGGAGGGGTTATGATTTAGTATCTGTAGAAAGCCAATCATGTAAATACCTAAGAATAATACCAAAGAGCATGTGGTGGGGTCATTGTGGTGATTTAATTTGATAATACAATGAATTTTCTGAGCCAAGTATCTTGAATAATATAATTACTGTATAGAAACTATTAATAATGTATAAATATTGTTGAATCAGTTGCTTCCCTCTTCTTGCTCTCCTTTTATACCACTTGCATCTATATGTTTAAGAGGCCATATATATTCCTGAGATTACTTTAAGACTGTAGATAAGGAAAGAGAAATATGAGGACTTCTAATTTTAGAAAAAGAGAAAAGCTGAAAAATGAACCATCTGAATGATATAAGAAAACCTACAAGAAAGCAAAGTGGAAATTCTTTTTTTATTTCAATTAATATTTTATTTATTATTTTTATTGCACTATACATTTTCAGCTCCCTTCCATTCTTACTTTCTCCCCTTTACCTTCTCCCATGACTCCATGCTCCCAATTTATTCAAAAGGTCTTGTCTTTATCTCCTTCCTATGTAGACCCATGTATGTCTCTCTTAGAGTCCTCTTTGTTGCCTAGTTTCTCTGGGGCTGCAGACTGTAGGCTGAGTTTTCTTTGCTTTATGGCTTAAAGCCACTTTTGAGTGAGTACATATTATATTTGCCTTTTTGGTTCTGGTTTATCTTACAAAATATGTTTTGCTATAGATCCATCCATTTGCTTGCAAATTTCAAGATGTCATTGTACTACTCAGTGGTAAAAAAGGGAGGGGGATTCTTTAAACTAGGAGGAAATCAAAGAGAATAAGATAAGAGCCTTTACATAGCATTGGGCTGCAGGGAATCCTATGGAGAAGAGGGTGGTCATTCACTGAAAAAGCAGAAAGGTACATGAACTCTAGAAATCTGCATTCACCCCAGGCTGACAGAGAGAAAATAAGTGTTCTATAGTCAGCAAACTCCATTTTGCTTTCATATGTAGGTCATTTTAAGGAGGTGAAGTCTAGGAATTTCCAAACAAGAAATTTGATGTTCACATTGTATCTTGCAAATTTACACTGTGCTACTTAATCAGGTTAATCTACTGTTTGTGTTTATTAAATGCAGTTGGCACTTGTGGACAATCTGTCATAAAACTTTTAGCTAGCATGTTTAACTTCTTTTCTAAAATTGAAACCATGCCACATGCTAAGTGAAGTTTACAAATATAACAGTATATTCAGGTCCAGAAAACTCCATTTTTCATTGTTCTTCTTACTTGAGAACAGCAAGGCAGTTAAACATTCCATTATGGAGTAAAGTGGGGCTCCAGAAGACATACCTTTAGCTAAGGAGCTATTGAGAGCTGATGAATGTTGGGGGAAATAGATTCATTTTTTTCTTTAGGTTGTTGCCACTGGTTGCCCATTCCCCAATGCTTAACCCTATGCATATATGGGTAACATTAATTAGACTCAGTACATTAAATAAGTAAACACATAAATATATTAAAACTTAGTTATTTTCAAATAATTCATTGCTAGATGTGTTAAATTTTCATAGCCTCTGAAATTATGAAATAAGCTTTAGAGGGTTTTCTTCTGAAATGCTAGTATCAAGGTCTGATCTTCAGGAAACTTTCATTGGAACTCTCTAATGCAAAATCATCTCTGAAGATTACATTCAGGATTATGAAATTTGAAAAATAGATGAACATTATACACAGGAGGACATGTGAATCACTATATTAATCTATGCTACAAACCAATGAAGGAAAACATCTTCAGGTAGGTAAATGTGGCTAGAGCTTTAAGGCTACAAAGACTGGCAAAGGAAAAATCATTATCAAAGCATTTATAATATTAACACTGTTATCTGAAATGGGATTCCCTTCTGTATACTGTGAATGCCTTTGGTTAATAAAAATGCTGCTTGGGCCTATGACAGTACCGAATAGAGCTAGGCCTGAAAACTAAACTGAATGCTGGGACAAAGAAGATGGAGTCAGTGAGATGCCATGGAGCCACCACAGGAGATAGACACACCAGAACCTTGCTGGTAAACCACAACCCTAGTGATAAAATATAAAATAATGGAAATGAGTTAAGTTTATATGTAAGAGCTAGCTAGAAATATGCTTAAAATATTGGCCAAACAATATTGCAAATAATATACTTTCTGTGTGATTATTTTGGGTCTGGGCAACCAGAAATGAATGAGTAGTCTCACCCAACAGTTATCTTCTAGGTGTTGCAAAACTATTCAAGTCCTTTGTTTTATTTCCTCTCTGCAGTACACTTACATAAGCTTCACAAGAACACAATGCCTTGATGGAGGAAGGTCATTGGCTAATAAAGAAACTGCCTTGGCCCATTTGATAGGACAGCCTTTAGGTGGGTGGAGTAAACAGAACAGAATGCTGGGAGGAAGAGGAAGTGAGCTCATTCGCCTTAGCTCTGTTCTCTGGGGCAGACGAGATGAAGCTCCAACCCAGGATGGACATAGGCTAGAATCTTCCCAGTAAGCGCACCTTGGGGTACTACACACATAAATAGAAATGGAAAATCAAGGTGTAAGAATTAGCCAGTAAGAAGCTAGAGCAAATGGGCCAGGCAGTGTTTAAATGAATACAATTTGTGTGTTGTTATTTCGAGGCATAAGCTAGCCAGGCAGCTGGGAGCTGGGCTGTGGGAAGAGGCCCACAGCTCCCTCAACAGAATGGCTGCCCAATGTGTGGACAACTATATCCACAGAAAGCCTGAGAAAGCTTGGGAAAGAATAGAGTAAAGCATGTTTTCTTGGCAGCAGCAATTTCTTGGGTCTGCTCTGCTTGCTACAGGCAAGCAAGCACTCTCATCTAAAAGAGGCTTCCTGCCTCAGCTTAGGCTGCATAGCTTGCAGCTCTCTTAAGAGGTCCTGCCATGAAACACTTAAATAGTGTTGATGAAAATCTGAATGCATGCTTTTCAGTTTTCAGCCATAGCAGGAAAAAGGCTGTGCCGTGTTGAAGTGCCGGCTTTCTGCGTCGTCCTGCCAGGACAAACTCTGACTGTTTGAGGCAGGAGGGCCGACTACAGAGAGAGAATTTGAGTGTTGTCTGTGGACATAATGCTGCAGCTTGCTTGCTGGCAGGGACCATAAAATGCCACAGAGTTGTGGTGATAAACATGGCTACAGCCGGTACCTCCGCCGTGAGGCTGGGAAGCTAAGGAATGGGCTGGATCTATCTGGCGAAGCCA
>NW_004949157.1:1830222-1839031 GCF_000317375.1 Microtus ochrogaster
CAGGACAAAGATATACAGAAAACCTGTCTCAAAAAGTAAAAATAAACAAAATAGAGTTAAAATAAAGCTGTACAAAGATGGAAAATAAACAGATAATTTTGATACTGTATGCTATTATGCTCTCTTTGAATTGCTTGAGTGCTGAGGAAAGAGCAACAGCTGCTAAAAGATATTTGTTTATAAATGCTGCTGAACTAATCCAAGATAGATACTTTGAAAATACCTTGACTTTAAAATTTGGATCTAAGGACATGATGCTTTGGAAAGGTGTTTCTTCTTTTGTTTTCACAGAGGATGAGATTCTGTGGATTGCTTCTATCCCAATATGGTATGATGGACCACGCCCTCCTGAAAGTTTGCTGTGAACACCTTCAAAAAATTACTTCACTCAAATGCTGACTGAGATGAATCTAGCACACAGGTTATACTATGAAAGACCTAAATAACAGTGCCCCTATACAGCAGGAATAAGTTTGGAAAGAAATATCTGCGCCCATATTCCTAAATATTGTTTATAAATGTTCTTTTACATTTAAAGGGGAATATGATATAGATATGAATAATTTACATTGGTATAAGTTTTGCTTTGTTGATACAAATTTAAGGTCAATTTTGTTATATATATATTTCTGATATTGATTAGGGTATTGTGATTGTGTAGTTCATTTAAAAATGTACTGTATATAGGTTGTTAATAGATAATCATCTATAATAGTCAAGCTTGTAGTCATATTAGTTAGATTTTCTAGGTATATAGAGATATATTTCAGTTAGATAGACATTCTTCATATATTTCAAAGACTACAGAATATGACATTTAATGTTTTAATAACTTAGGATTTTTCATGACAATGAGACACGTCTGCTCCTGGCAGCACCAATCTACCTCAAGAAGAAGATGGGCATCGAAGAGGCACCTTATGGAGTTTGATAGCCAATGGGATAAGAAACTGCTCTTACCTGGACTGTTGCATAAACTGGACACAGAGAACCCGCAGAGAAAGGACTACTGAACTTGCCTAAAGGCGAGATGGTTTTTCTGGGTTCCTGATTCATGAAAGAGTCTGTGAGACATTCTGCAGGACAGAGCAGATAGTGACTAAACTGCCTTTGAAATTTCCTGCTTCATGAAAATGTCTCTGGATACTATGGGCCTGTAGGCAGAAGATGGATGCCCCAACGGTACAGAGAAACTTTGTGTGACTGTCGAGGCAGTGAGATGTCTCTGTCATTTCTAGAGTTTGGAAGCTGCTTATTTCTTGTTTAATTAGGTAACATTATATCCTTCTGGAGTCTTTGATGGAGTTAAAGAATATATAGATAGTTATAGTTTTCCTTAGTTATGATAAAAGATGAAGTAGATGTAAATATTGTAAATGTAATTCTTGCTTAATACCTGTTTTGTTATATGTAATTTTGCTATGTTAAAGTTAAAGCCTTCCTTCCTTTTTGTTTAAACAGAAAAAGGGGAAATGATGGAGGAACGTCATTAGTTAATAAAGAAACTGCCTTGGCCCATTTGATAGTTCAGCCTTTAGGTGGGTGGAGTAAACAGAACAGAATGCTGGGAGAAAGAGGAACTATGCTCAAACACCTTAGCTCTGCTCTCTGGGGCAGACGAAATGAAGCTCCAACCCAGGATGGACATAGGCTAGAATCTTCCCAGTAAGCACACCTTGGGGTGCTACACACATGAATAGAAATGGGAAATCAAGGTGTAAGAGTTAGCCAGTAAGAAGCTAGAGCAAATGGGCCAGGAAGTGTTTAAATGAATACAATTTGTGTGCTGTTATTTCGGGGCATAAGCTAGCCAGGCAACTGGGAACTGGGCTGTGGGAAGAAGCCCGCAGCTCCCTCAACAATGGCTGATGTATTAAAGATATTTTATAACATTACTACAAGACCACAAAGAATGAACATGTATAGACATGTCGATCCATAGATACATTAGCTGTTCAGAAGATAAATAAAATAGAAATAAATTAGATCTCTACTTCATAAGAAATGCAAAATAAGAACTAAATAAAATAAAAATCTAATGAAGTCGATCTCTTATAATTAATTCAGGAAAAATACTCTATTTTTTATAAAAAAATATTTACTGATTATAAATAAAAATTTGATGTGAAAAATCATAAGTCTATATAAAAAGATATTTTAATAGGAAAAAATCACAGATTAGTGAAGGGTATCTGTACCACACGTTTTCAGAAAAGGCATGGCACTGGCAGATACTAGCTTGAAACCATCTGGATTCTACACATTGCTGCCACTTGATAGTTGGATAGGTTGCCTCAGAGAGCTGATATGATCTGCAAATATCACTATGAAAAACAAACTTTTTTCCCATTAAACTAAAGATGAAGAAACAGACACACACATATACTAATTATATATATATATATATATATATATATATATACACACACACACACACACAGAGAGAGAGACATATAAGACACTCAGTGATATATTTATATACACATATGTTATGCCCCAAGATCACAGTTTAAAATGAGCAGTCGGGATCTCAATCTAGGCAGTCTAGTTCTAGATTTCATGTTCATGTTTAATTATGATATTGCATTGGTTCATGCAAAATCAGTGCTCTCTAAACATTAAATATCAAAGTATGAAAATTATTGAAATAGTGAAATATATGATGAATTCTTTCTCAAGGTACTTTCCTATGATGTTCTGAAACTAAAATAATAAGAACATTTTAATTTCTAGATATTATGTTTTGAAGGCATGTTTTACAGTCAATAGCACTAACTTAGAAAGCTGTGAAATCTTTGAGAGGAGAGTTATACCTATAGGAAGTAAGTCACACAGTAAGAATGTCTTAGAAAGTTATAGTCTAGACTCCTGGTTCTAGCAGTATCTCCACTTCCTGGTTCTCTAGGATATGAAGAAGCTACTTATAGCACATGCTCTCACTTCCTGATCTTCCCCATCATAATGAACCTGTAGCCTGTGAAATCATACACAGAAATGAATGTTACCTCAAATAGTTTCTCTCAGGTATTTTGATCACAGTGATGCAAAAATAAATAACACAGGGCTTGGACAAAGCATTGGTTTAAAGAACTTAGTTACTAATAGTCACATAAAATGTATAAGGTTAAGGTGAAATCATAAGCAATCCATGAACATAAAGAAATAAGGAAATATGAATTAAAACCATGAAAGATTTGACCTGAAAAGGAGGCTGTGACCATGTGGAGAGCAACTTTGAATATACATAAGCAGAAATTTCTGGTCAAGGGCATACAAAGTAGAAAAGCTAGTTACCAAGTTATAGTCAAAAGGGGGAAATATTCATGATCTAGGCTTGAAAAGAACAGGACACAAGAGGTTGGAAACAGGTATTTTACCAACTATTCAATCCCTCTTGCCTTGTAGTCACTTTTGTAGAAATAGTTCAAATTCCTCCTTCTGCTAAGAATACCTTCCGCTGGGCTCAGGTGGTACTGTCCAACTTTAATCCTAGAATTTGGGAGACAGAGACAAGTGGATTTCTGTGTTTTTAAGGCCAGAATGGTCCACATAGTAAGTTCCATGATAGCAAGGGCTACAAAGAGAAACCTTGTGTCAAACAAATAAACAGAACAATTATCCTTATTTCTTTAGCTTTCTACATATTTCTGCACAAAAGATATTCTGCTTTGATATATTGTAGGAAATTACCATTGGTTTGAGAAATAAACAAGATGAAAAGCAAAATATTTTGTTTTCCTTATTAAAATTTTATTGGGACAGTTTTGCCTATTACCATTTATGCAATAAAAGTGCTGGCTGTCATATTCCAGTGACCTTGAAGGAAAATATATTTTTATCTCTATAGTACATGACACCACCAGTAGACCTAGCATGAAAAGGAACCTCTGCACATCTTTACAGCAAGGCTTTCATTATAGTTGTATTGAAACATTCATTCTCGTATAAGGGAACTTTCATTAAGAGATACTATTACATAGAATATTAATAGAAAACCAGAAAAATGATTAGTTCCAACTTGTTTATTTTGTAGAAGCAAAATATTAACTACTGCTTACAGTGAGATAATTTCAACATAATTATAAAATCATAGCTATAAATTGTAAATTTTTATGTTCAGTTAATTCATTTCCATATTTTGTTCTGATTTCATGCACTAAGGAAAGATCTAATTCCTACAAATGAGCACATATGAATTATCATAGCATCTCCTCCTTCCATGCAAGCACGTTGGCTGGACTGATATTTTACAGGTCTTGAACTAGCAACTACAGCTGTGAGTTCATGAGCAAAGTAGTCCTGACATGTCTACAAGACACTATTTCACTCTCATCCTCCTCAAACTCTGGTTCTAATATACTTCTGCTTTCTTTTGGAGATTATCCCTGAAACTTGGGGATGAAGGGTAATACAGATATCCCATTTGAGGCTGAACACTCCGGTATCACTTCTTTGCTTCGATTGCACTTGGAGCTGCAAGCTTTCCATTTCTTCTGGCTTCAGAAACCTATATTCTGTTGCAACAGCTACAAAATCCTTAGGCTAAATAAGCAGCATCCACTATTCTTAGAATAAAACACTACAAGTGACTAGGTGTAGTAACAGTCTCTGTTCCCAGCTTTCTCAGGGTTAGTCAGATTATGATCTCATATAGATTTAGTATATAAACAAGAGGAATTGCAAGCATGCTTCTCAAAGTCTATGCTTCTCCAGTGACACCCACCATCTAAACACATCTCTGAAACAAAGGCAGCAAGAGAATTGTGGGAAAAAGGTGGTGTAGGAGGTCCTTCTGTCTCCTACAACAATTGGTGCCAATGTGATGGACTAAATCACCAGAGAGGGCTTAATTTTAAACATAAAAATATAGTTTAACTCAGCTTTTTCCTTTTTGCTGGCTTATTTAAGTGATTTTCCTGACTCAGCTGCAACAAGAAAAAAGTAGCAGTTTTAAAATGCTAGCTTTCTGGGCCACTACGGCACAAGCTCTGACTCTCTTAAGGCAGGAAGTCTGGCTACAGAGCATTTGACTTGGGTTTGCGAGCAGAGTGCTGTGACAATGTGGACTCACTGTGTGTCTGGAAGTGGGGCAGTGCCTGCAGCTCAGAGGCAAAAGCGGCTCAGCCATACTGAACTGTCCAGGGAGCAGGCAATAGCTACGGTATTGATCAGAATAATAGCACAACTTGAGTTTTATACTGGGCAGGCAAACAGAAAGTACCATATTACCCCTACTAGTGGTGCAACTTAAGTTTTTATGAAACTCTTAGCATTTTAAGAAGTGCTCCTGGACAGTAAAGAATTACAGATTCACAATAGGGCAGATTCAGGCATAAAAGACCTCTAAATGAATCACAGTGTTGGATAAATGTACATAAGCTTAGGAGAGAGAAGAAAAAGAGTATAGACAGTCATAAAATAAAGTTCATGCTTTAAAAAAGGGATAAAGTCTTTAAAGAGACAGAGTATAGATAATCAGAGAATAAAGGGAGTAAAGAAAAATAAGCCACATAAAAATGGAAAATTCACAGAGTCTGGATTATGTGTATTATTATGTTTAATTTGACAATTTTGACTGTGAAGGAGCTAACTACAGAGAGACATTTCATTATATGGGCTGCTAAGCTAAACCAGTATGTATATTATATAGGTATCTTGACTTCAGAATTTGGGTCTAAGAACACATTGCTTGGGAAAAGAAGTTCTTTTTTTTTTTTTTTTGTTTTCACAGAAGATGAGAACCTGTGGATTGCATCCAGGCGAATATGGTTTCATGGACCAAGGCCTCTTGAAAGGTTTCTGTGAACACCCTCAAAAAATTACTTTGCTCAACTGCTGACTGAGATGAACCTAGCACACAGGATACACCATGAAAGACCTGATTAACAGTGTACCCATACAGCAGGAAGCAGTTTGGAGAGAACAAAAACTATGCCTATATTCCCAAATATTGTTTATAAATGTTCTTTTACATTTAAAAGGGGATATGCTATAGAAATGAATGATTTGCTTTGATATGGATTTTGATTTATTGATACAAATTTAAGGTCAATTTTGTTATTATATATATATATATATATATATATATATATCTGCTCTTGATCAGGGTATTGTAATCGTGTAGCTCATTTCAAAATGTAATGTATAATTAAGAAATATAGCTTAATAGTCACCTATAATAATCAGGCTTATAGTCATGTTAACTAGATTTTCTAGATGTATAGAGATATATTTTAGTTAGATAGGTATTCTTCAAATCTTTCAGAGATTTTCAGAATATGGCATTTAAAATGTTTAAGAACTTAAGACTTTTCATGAAAATGAGATACATCTTCTCCTGGCAGCACCAAGCTACTTCAAAGGGATGATGGGCACTGAAGAGGCTCCTTATGGAGTTTGTTAGCCATTTGGGCAAGAAACTGCTTTTGCCAGGACTGCTTCACTGGACATGCAGTACTCACAGAGAAATGACTGCTAAACTTGCCTAAAGGTGAGATGGTCCTTCGGGGTTCCTACTTCATGAAAGAGTCTGCGAGATATTCTGCAGGACACAGAAGAAAGTGAATGAACTGTCTTTGAAATTTCCTGCTTTGTGGAAAAGTCTGCTGGATACCATGGACCTGTAGGCTGAAGATGTATGCCCCAACAGTACAGAAGAACTTTGGGTTACTGACCAGGCAGTAAGATGTCTCTGTCAATTCTATAGTTTTGGAAGTTTCTTAAAATGTACTTCCTGTTTACTTAGGTAATATATCCTTCTGGTGTTTTTGATGGAGTTGAATAATTTATAGTTATAGTTCTCCTTAGTTATGATAAAAGATAAAGTAAATATAATTATTGTAACTGTAATTCTTGCTTGATACCTGTTTTTTATATGTAATTTTACTATGTTAAAGTTAAAGCCTTCCATTTTCTTTAAACAGGAAAGCAGAAATGGTGTAGGAGATCCTTCTGTCTATCTGCTGCTTTCATTGGTTAATGAATAAAGAAACTGACATGGCCTAGTTGATACCACAGAAATTAGGTAGGCGGGGAAGACAGAACTAAATGCTGGGAGGAAGAAAGCAAAGTCAGAGGAGAAGCCATGAATTCTCTGCCTGAGATGGATGTCGGTTAGAATTTTACCTGGTATGCCACTGCCACGTACAGATATACAGATTAATAGAAATGGGTTAAATTAAATTGTAAGTTAGCCAATAAGAAGTTAGAGCCAACAGGTCAAGTAGTGATTTAATTAATAAAGATCCTGTGTGATTATTTCGGGCTGGGTGGCCCGGACAAACAAGTGGACCCTCTAACAACAGAAAGGGGAGCAACCAAATTTCTGGATATTACAGGAAGAAGATAATGAAATAATCCACTGTTGGGCTTTGTTACCGACAGGAATGAAGGTGATGACTCAGTGAGCACAGAGGATATTATTATTGTTACCTCTTATATATTGAGTTTTATAGTCCTGTTATGGTAGCTAATATTAAGTCTCATAGAATTTATCAACTGACATTGTCCTTTAAAGTCGGCCTCTATTGTCAAGTTTGTTTGTGGAACCAGGTGCCAAGTAGATGGTATCCATTATTTTTCTTTTCAAATGAGCCACTACTTCTGAGCTGTTCCAAAATATTTTTAATTCTAGTACATTAGCTATCCCTGATGCATTAGCAGTCTCATAGTTTTATATGGTTTGCAAATTTTCATTGCAGAATTGCATGGTTTGAAAACACACAAGTATAAGTGAATGCAAAATAAATGTGATTAGTTTTCACTTCTAGAATCGCAATCAGCGTTCTTATTCAGTAATAAGGCAACAGCTGTCTTAACGACTCAATTAATCAATTCATGATATTTGCAGTAACATGGGCAATTTAATGTAAAAGATACTAGAAGTTAAGCATTCAAGTCTGAAATTAAAACTTGGGCTCTGTAAAACTTGTTACTAATAGACATGGTTTCCAGAATCCAGAGAAATAAAAATCATCTATACCTTGAGAAAAGGTAAGGGGAAGTTTACAAATGTGAGAAATATAGAGTCATGTTTTCATATTCAGTCACATCTCACAAAAAACATTATCCTGTGCACTCAGTGACACAGGAGAATGGAAGCTTCTCCCTCAATAAAATAATCTAACAGGGTTTGTTTGTTTGTTTTCTGGCATGGGACAACTTTCTTCATACTCTGTTTCAGAAAGACCTTTAACTCTCAGTGATTTAGAATTAACTACCACATAGAGTTACCGCTAGCTAGGTGGTGGTGACACACATCTTTAATCCCAGCACTCAAGAGGCAGAGGCAGGACATCTGACCTTGGTACCAGAAGATCCATCAGTGGGGTGAGTGAGTTCCTGACCCATAGCAGCAGCCCTGGAGATGGAGCACAGACATTCCTCAACCCCCTATACTTCCTGGCCTTCCTGCAGGGGCTATTCTCACCGGCTACTGCCTCTCTCTTCCTACCCCACCCAGCTTGCATCCAGAAAACCCCTTCCTTCTTCCTGCCCTTTTTGGGCCCATAACATCCCCCAGCTCAGTCTGTTTGGGGACTGGGAGTGGGTAGTGAGCACAACTGAGCAGGCGGGAGTTCCTTTGTTTCAATAGCCTGCCTCCAGCAATGTAGCCCTTTTGTCTGCAAGCTCCCTGGCCAGCAAGGAGATCAGATCCTGTAAAAGAAGATCCATAGGGGAGCATTGGGAGGAAGAGATGGGCAGGCGCCAATGCAAGAATTCCTCCAACAATCTGAAAAACAACATGAAATTCCAGAACCCAGCAAACTTACAAGAGGAGGACTTGAACACCTTAATCAAGAAGAAGTAG
>NW_004949157.1:1839551-1841206 GCF_000317375.1 Microtus ochrogaster
AGCTCAATGGTCCAGAAAATATATTTAATAAAATTATGGAAGAAAACTTTCCCAACCTAAAGAAAGAAAATCCTAAGAAGGTTCAAGAAGCATCCGAATAGACTGGATAAAAAAAAAATCCCCTTGCCATATAATAATCAAAACACAAAACATATTAAGAATATTAAGAGCTGCAAAGGAAAAAGGTCAAGTAACATATAAAGGCAAACCTATCAGACTTACACCTGACTACTCTATGGAAACCATAAAAACAAGAAGGTCCTGGATAGATGTACTGCAGGAACTAAGAGACCGTGGATGCAAGCCCAGACTACTATATCCAGGGTAGTTTCATTCATTATAAATGGAAAAAACAAAATTTTCCAGGATAAAAACAAATTTAAGCAATACAAAGCCACAAATCCAGCATTACAGGAAGTAATAGAAGGAAAATCACAAACCAAGGAGTCCAACAATGACCACAATAAATCAGACATCTAGAGACCCTTCACAAGCACAAGTCGAAGAAGGGAAACACACAAACCGCACTACCAAAAAAAATGACCAGAGTTAACAACCACTGGTCATTAATATCACATAATGTCAATGGACTCAACTCACTTATAAAAAGGAACAGGCTAAGGGATTAGATACGAAAACAGGATCCAACATTTTGCTGTTTACAAGAAACACACTTCAACCACAAAGACACAAATCTACTCAGAGTAAAAGGTTGGGAAAAGTTTATCAGGCAAATGGACCTAAGAAACAAGCAGGGGTGGCCATACTAAATTGTAACAAAGATGACTTCAAACTAAAATCAATCAGAAGAGATGGAGAGGGTTATTTTATACTCATAACAGGAACAATTCATCGGGATGAAGTCTCAATCCTGAATATCTATGCCCCTAATATAAAAGCACCCACTTATGTAAAAGAAACATTACTAGAACTCGAGGCAGTTATCAAACCACACACATTAATAGTAGGAGACTTCAACACACCTCTCTCACCAATGGACAGGTCAATCAAACAGAAACATAACAGAGAAATAAGAGGATTAATAAAGGTAATGAAACAAATGGACTTAACAGACATCTATAGAGCATTCCACCCAAATAGGAAAGAATATACCTTCTTCTCTGCATCTCATGGAACATTCTTGAAAATTGTCCACATACTCGGTAACAAAGCAAACTTACACAGTTACAAAAAATATTAGTAACCACATCTGTCTTATCAGATCACCATGGATTAAAGTTGGAATTCAACAACAATGCTACCCCAAGAAAGCCGATAAACTCATGGAAACTGAACAGTCAACTACTGAACCACACCTGGATCAAGGAAGAAATAAAGAAAATAATCAAAGTCTTCCTTGAATTTAATGAAAATAAAGAAACAACATACTGAAGCCTGTGGGACACTATGAAAGCAGTGCTAAACGGAAAGTTCGTAGCACTAATTGCTCACTTAAAGAAAATAGAGGAAGCACACATTGGAGACTTAACAGCCCACCTGAAAGCTCTATAAAAAAAAGAAGCAGACTCACCTAGGAGGAGTAGAAGACTGGAAATAATCAAACTGAGGGCTGAAATGAACAAAACAGAAACACAGAAAAGAATCCAAAGAATCAATGAAACAAAAGGTTGGTTCTTGGAGAAAATCAACAAGAT
>NW_004949157.1:1844975-1845573 GCF_000317375.1 Microtus ochrogaster
TGTGCACGGCCGGGTGCCAGGAACATAGCCCGCAGCTCACTCAACAGAGTGGCGCCCAACGTGATGGACTAAATCCACTTAAAAATCCGAAAAGGCTTAACTATGTTCTGAGAAGGTGCCAATGTCTCAATGCTCCCCACCTGCACCTGGGCAGATGGCAGAATCAGGCTTAGGCAGGAAGAAGAGCATGGCGGATTCCTGCCGCCATACAGAGACGTGTTTTCAGACTGTGCAGTGCTCTGCGTGTCAGATTTGGCTGCAACTTAGATGTAAAGAGTTTCTGTGCTGCACGTTCAATCTCAGAGTTAAACTGCTGAGTGCGGCTCCAATTTGGACTTGCTGTGTGCCTGGAACTGTGTGTGGCTCAGGGGCAGAAAATGCCTTGAGGCAGGAGCAGGCTCAGCTCTGCCATGCTGAACTGTGCTGGTCTCAGGCAGGAACTACTGTAGTTACCATAATAACAGCGCAATTAAGGTTTAGGCTGAGCAGGACACAGGTGGTACTGTATTACCCCTATATGGTGCAACTTAAGTTTTTAATAAATGCTTAACATTTTAAGAAATGCTCCTGGATAGTAAGAAAATTACAGATTCACAAT
>NW_004949157.1:1846345-1877508 GCF_000317375.1 Microtus ochrogaster
TGTTATATGTATATGTATTTCTGATATTGATTAAGGTATTGTGATTGTGTAGTTCACTTAAAATGTAATGTATATAGGTTGTTAATAGATAATCATAATAGTCAAGTTTGTAATCATGTTAGTTAGATTTTCTAGATATATAGAGATATATTTCAGTTAGATAGACATTCTTCATATCTTTCAAACACTACAGAATGTGGCATTTTAAATATTTTAATAACTTAGGACTTTTCTTGACAATGATACACGTCTGCTCCTGGCAGCACCAATCTACTTCAAGGGGAAGATGGGCATCGAAGAGGGTCCTTATGGAGTTTGATAGCCATTTGGGCAAGAAACTGCTCTTGCATGGACTGATGCATGAACTGGACACAAAGAACCCTCAGAAAGAGGACTGCTGAACTTGCCTAAAGGTGAGATGGTTTTTCTGGGTTCCTGATTCATGAAAGAGTCTGTGAGACATTCTGCAGGACACAGCAGAAAGTGACTGAACAGTCTTTGAAATTTCCTGCTTCATAAAAATGTCTGCTGGATACTATGGGCCTGAAGGCTGAAGATGGATGCCCCAACGATACAAAAGAACTTTGGGTGACTGTCCAGGCAGCGAGATGTCTCTGTCATTTCTAGAGTTTTGGATTTCTTGTTCACTTAAGTAATATTATATTCTTCTGGAGTCTTTGATAAACTTGAAGAATGGTTAGTTATAATTATAGTTTTCCATTATTATGATAGAGATAAAATAGATATAAATATTGTAACTGTAATTCTTGCTTTATAACTGTTTTGTTCATGTAATTTTACTATGTTAAAGTTAAAGCCTTTCTTTTTGTTTAAACAGAAAAAAGAGGAAATGATGGAGGAGGGTCATCTTTCTGTCTGTTGTTTCATTGGTAAATTAATAAAGAAACTGCTTAGCCTCTGATAGGACAGAAAATTAGGTAGGAATAGTAGACAGAACAGAATGCTGGGAGAAAGAAGCTGAGTGAGAGAATCGCCATGATTCTCCCACTCCAGACAGATGCAGGTTTAGATCTTTTCTGGTAAGCCACCTCGTGGGCTACACAGATCATTAGAAATGGGTTATATAAATATGTAAGAGCTAGCCAATAAGAGGCTTGAACTAATGGCCAGGCAGTGTTTAAAAGAATACAGTTTCCATGTAATTATTTCGGGTATAAAGCTAACAGTGCAGGCAGCTGGGTGCCAGGAACGTAGCCCACAGCTCACTCAAGAAAGTATACAATGAAAGAACGAAAGCATCTTCAACAAATGGTGCTGGCATACCTGGATGTCAACCTGTAGAAGAATGAAAATAAATCCATTTCTATCACCATGCACAAAACTCAGGTCCAAATGGACTAAAGACCTCAATATCAATCTGAACACACTGAACCTGATAGAAGAGAAAGTGGGAAGTACTTTACAACACATGGGCACAGGAGACTGCTTCCTACGTATAACCCCAGCAGCACAGACATTAAGGGCAACATTGAATAATTGGGACCTACTAAAACTGAGAAGCTTCTGTAAAGCAAAGGACACTGTCACTAACACAAAAAGGCACCCTACTGACTGGAAGAAGATCTTCACCAACCCCGCAACAGATAAAAGTCTGATCTCCAAAATATATAAAGAACTCAAGAAACTAGACTTTAAAATGCTAATTAACCCAATTAAAAAAAATGGGGCACTGAACTGAACAGAGAATTCTCAACAGAAGAAGTTTAAATGGGCCAAAAGATACTTAAGGCCATGTTCATCCTCCTTAGCAATCAGCGAAATGCAAATCAAAACAACTTTGAGATACCATCTTACACCTGTTAGAATGGCTAAAATCAAAAACACCAATGATAACCTTTGCTGGAGAGGTTGTGGAGAAAGGGGTACCCTCGTTCATTGCTGGTGGGAATGCAATCTTGTGCAACCACTTTGGAAATCAGTGTGGCTCTTTCTCAGGAATTTCGGGATCAACGTACCCCAGGACCCAGCAATACAACTCCTGGGAATATACCCAAGGGATGCCCTATCACATCACAAAAGCATTTTTTCAACTATGTTCATAGCAGCATTATTTGTAATAGCCAGAACCTGGAAACAACCTAGATGCCCTTCAATGGAAGAATGGATGAAGAAAGTGTGGAATATATGCATATTAGAGTGCTACTCAACGGTAAAAAACAATGACATCTTGAGTTCTGCAAGCAAATGGTTGGAAATAAAAAACACTATCATTAGTGAAGTAACCCAGACCCAAAAAGATGAACATTGGACGTACTCAGTCATTATTGGTTTCTAGCCATAAATAAAGGACATTGAGCCTATAATTCGTGATCCTAGAGAAGCTAAATAAGGTGAACCCAAAGAAAAACATATAGTTATTCTCCTGGATATTGGAAGTAGACAAGATTGCTGGGCAAAAATTGGGATCTTGGGGGTGGGGTATGATGGGGGTAAGGAGAAATGGGGAGAGAAAAGTGAGAAGGGGAGGATGGGGAGAGCTTGGGGGAATGGGATGGTTAGGATAATGGAAGGGTGGATATAAGACCAGGGAAGTATATATCTTAATTAAGGGAGCCATTTTAGGGTTGGCAAGAAACTTGACTCTAGAGGTGTTCCCAGGTGTCCAGGGAGATGTCCCCAGCTAGTTCCTTGGGCACCTGTGGAGAGGGTGCCTGAAATGGCTCTATCCTATTGCCATACTGATGAATATCTTGCATATCACCATAGAACCTTTATCTGGTGATAGATGGAGATAGAGAAAGAGACCCACATTGGAGCACCGGACTGAGCTTCCAAGGTCCAAATGAGGAGCAGAAGGAGGGAGAACATGAACAAGGAAGTCAGGACCGCGAGGGGTGCACCCATCCACTGAGACAGTGGGGCTGATCTATTGGGAGCTCACCAAGTCTAGCTGGACTGGGACTGAAAAAGCATGGGATAAAACCGGACTCTCTGAACATGGCGAACAATGAGGGCTGATGAGAAGCCAAGGACAATGGCACTGTGTTTTGATCCTACTGCATGTACTGGCTTTGTCGGAGCCTAGCCTGTTTGGATGCTCACCTTCCTAGACCTGGATGGAGGGCGGAGGACCTTGAACTTCCCACAGCGCAGGGAACTCTGACCGTTCTTCGGACTGGAGAGGGAGGGGGAAAGGAGTGGGGGGAGGGGGAGGAAAAGGGAGGCAGGTAGGAGGAGGAAATTTTTAATAAAATAAATAAATAAATAAAAGAAAATAATAAAACCAAAAATTCATACAAAAAAAAGAGGCAGAGGCAGACAGATCTCTGTGAATTAGAGGCCAGCCTACTCTACAAAAGCTAGTTCCAGGACAGGCTCCAAAGGTACAGAGAAACTTTGTCTTCAATAAACATAAACAAACAAAGAAGAGTTACTGTATTTCTTTCTCTTTGGTGTAAATACGCTTATAAACAGAGGCAAACATAGCAAAAAAAATGAGGGATTTTCTTAAGGGACATTCACAAACACCCATTACTAGTCTCAGAAGACCAAAGAAATTTATGCAGTACTGTGAATATTATACCAACCTTGGACTGCTTGATCAAGACACAGTGAAGTGGGTAATTTGAACACTAATCTTTTAGTTCTATGATGAAGACTTTATGACAAATGACATTAAGAGCTAAGGGAATTGGATTTTAGTAATGTCACTTACTAGTTTACTATTTCCTAAAGAAAGTTAAAGTTATAGAAAATGATGTTAGGTGAAATTAGATTCTCCCAAACTTGCAAGAAAAAAGTTATTTTTAAATGCAAATGGACTCTTACAAAACCTCAGTGAGTAACCAAGATAAACGTTTGATATAACATTGGGTATATGTCCTAAAATATGTTAAATATCGAAATATCTATAGTTACCACATACTGAAGGTTCACAGAGGGTTCTGATCAGTTCTGATTGTGGAAGTAAAAGAAGTGAGACTTAGCTGAGTCAAGTATCCGTAATGGTTTAGTAGCAAGCAAACTTGGCAAAGGAAACCAGTGCTTTGGACAGCAAACATGCAATGACAATGGAACAAAAAGAATCACATATCAAAGGAGATGGATTAAACTCAGTGCTGCAGACATAGCAAGCAACTGAGCATGGAAACATTTAGATCGCTACCTTTCTGGAGAAATATCAGCTCAACAGTTCTTATATAATTTTTTTTGTGATGAGATGACTCTACTATAATCTTATACTTCAATATAAGACAATCCATGTTTTGGGAAAGTATCAATTTTCTTCATTTCTCATATTTCAGGGCTCATATGAAATAGCACTGGCCAGAAAAGTAATTTCTTATACTTTATTTTCCTTCTCTCATTAAAATTTAAGTTTCATGAAAGATTGAGCTTTGTCAGTATGGCTCAATACTTATGCCAACATGTAAGACAATACATAGCACTTACTAATAATCAAAACAAATTTGTTGCATAAATGAAAATATGAAAGTATAAAACCAAAAATAAACTTGTGTCTCAACCATCTTGTCTATGCCTGTTCTTTTACTTATCACATAGGACAAGTGTTGCAAAGGCCAAGGTCTTTGACAAAGAAGCAAAAGTAAAACTTCTTGTAGTCTAGAAAGTTCCTAAGTGTCCTTAAAATACAGGTGTTTTTCCAGATATACCTGCTATCAGTACTGTAGGACCTTGGTAGCCACTGGATTTTGTTGAACATGTAGAAGTTGTAAAGATTTGAATTGTTCAATTGTATACACTGAAGACATAAGCACATACTTTAAAAAGATGTGTCCATTCAAAATTAGGCACACTGAATCTAACTAATTGTAAGAACAATATAATATGTATTACTTCAATAAGTCAATATGTATTACTTCAACAAGTCAAGTAAATTGCAGTTTGTCTAGAAATTGTCACATGGAAAATACTTGGCCAGCATTATTTTTGCATTCACTGTTGCTAGTAGGGACAATATTAACACCTAGTAAAGATATGAAAAGCACTGAATCTCTGTTAAGGGAGATGCATTTGGCTTTCCCTACTCACTAAAGTTCAAATTCTAATCCTTGACCATAAAAGTTCTAAAATCCACAGGTTCCGTATCTATATTTGCCAGACAATAACTTTTAATCTCCCTTTTCTTTGTCTTTCCTTTGTTTAATAAAACATTCTTCACTAATTGTTTATAATCATTTTCAGCTGCATAGTTTTTTATTTTTTATGTTCACAGCTGTCTGGAAATTTTTTATCTCATAATTATACCCAGGCCTCTTGATCACAGTGCCCTTGTCTTCCATTTAGCATCTTCTAAAATGTTTCATATCAGGACAAAACAATTTTGTTGTGTCCTATGTCCTCCTTTTCTTTGCCCCTGTTTATATTTTCCAGGAAAAGAATTTATAGTAGATGAAAGAAATTAGAAGACTATTAGCATATACACCAAACTAATTAAATTGATGAGCTATAACAATGTTACAGAAAATGATAAAGTATTTGTTTTTCTTGTAGAAATTTCACTCTAAAATGCATTTGTCCATTGAAAAGCACGATTTCTTTGTTTATATATTTCTGTGTTTATTATATTTAGTTTCAAAGTCCTGAGATTTGACCAAACAATAAAGGACAAATTTCTCCTGTTTCATGAAGCAGAAATTCTAGTAACAGAGATGACATAAAAGGAATGTATGATAAGATAATAAATAGTCAATGTTGGAGAAAATAAAACAAGATAGACTATCCAACTGGCAGAAGCTCACTCCTGACACAAAATTCAACCAGCATACATCATAGTTCTAACCTAAATAAAAAACAACATGCTATATAACATTTGCCCAGATGGGAGAAAGTCTTCAGGTGTAGAGAAACAGGAAGCACATTTAAACATACCCCAGGACAGTCCACCACGTATCTCTTTTCCAGCGTTGGTGCTGTGCAAGAGAGGTGGAGGTTTTTCTTCAACTACTGAATTGCACAAAACTCAGGATGTGACCTTGATGCCTCAAGTATCAGGTCTCCAAATTTTTTAAAGCATATGAACTTCAATAGCAACATGGACAGAGAAGTAATAAAAACTGGTGAGGAAAGAGGAAGGCCAAACAGCAATCAGTTTCCAATAAGTACACAAGCCCAACTTGGATTCACTACATTTTACCCTTCCCCCACTTGCCACAACCTTTATCAATCCCATGTCTGGGTTTATAAGAGTTTTATTCTAGCATTTGGGAGCCTGTGATACAAGTATTGTGTGAATGAGGTCAACATGGGCTTCATAGTGAGAAACTGTCACTGGATCTGTGGCGAAAAGTTTTATGAATACTGTGATATCTTAGATTTTTCAATTTTCTCATATATAAAATTAGAATTCTAATATCTGCTATACTTTCCATAATGTCACAGTAATAATCAAAGGAGACATCATGCTTGAGCGTATTTATAGCACTATGTAAATATATAGTGCAGGTATCTACTTTTGTAAACAAAATGAAATCTAAGAAAAATATCCAGCTCATCCTTAGGAATTTCTCCTCTTCCTAAGAACTGTATTGCAGTAATTTCAAAAGAAACATTGAAAGTAAGAAATAAAAACAAAATGCCACTAAAAATAGAAAAAAAACAGATTATGAGTCACATTTAATGAGTCATTAACAACTCAGGAAACAAAACGGAACTGACATTTAAATAAATGAAACCATCTCTAAAAGTATATATATAATCTCAAGACCAGATTCTGTAACTCTTAAGTACCTTAACTGAAACTCAAGAAATCACTTCTTTCTCTTCTTTGACGGGATATACTTTGAGTGCATTCAGTACATTTTCCTAAATCAGAAAAAGCCCAATGACATATCTGTATTGATATCCAGGAAATGTGATGTAAAGCCAGATGTTCCTTGCAATTGGCAAGCTTCATGAGACCAAGGTGGTGTGAAACATCTAGAATATTTTACAGGTGGATGAACCTCTTGTATATAGTGAAAGGTCTAACTGAGAACAGGAGCTCAGTGAGGCAAAAGCAAGTACAGGGCCCCTTCTGCAAATCTCATACAGCTTATGCAGGGTATATTTTTACTGAACACAGCAAGGAAATCAGGAGCATCAAAGCTTTCAATAAAGGAAATGAAACAGAGAATAGGTATCAACCATGCTGGGAGTCTCTGAAGTGTCTGGAATCATGAAAGCTTTAGTACCAACAATGAGGCTAAGTAGTACTTGAAAAGTGTAAGAGAAAAAGGAACCATTGAAAAGGGTGGTTTCTTTGTAATGAAAGCTTCTCTGTAGATTTGCTCCTAACAAGTGGTTTATTTCTGTTCTAGCAATTGCCACTCTATATCAAATGTTTTTTTTTTTTCCCCCAGCTACCCTTTTGACACTTCCTGTACTAGCTACAATTGAAAGGAACTAGCAGGCATTTTCTGGGCTATTAGTCACTCACACAGAGCACAGCAATTCCCTTCTACACCAGGGAAACAAAGCAAAGAGTATGATTTTATTCTGACCACCATTTACTTCATTCTTTTTCAGTACATACAGTGAGTAAACAGAACCATTCACGTTGGAATGTAAACTACATGCATTCCAGACCGAGTTCTTCCATCTACTAGCTATATAACAAAACTATTAGCTGGCCACTTACCTCTGTGTGCACTTCCTCCTGGGGGCTTGTAGACCATAAGTTTGCTTTCCCTGTCTGATACTTTGGGATTCTTTCTCTAAAACAAGAAAACAAATAGAGCTGCCACTTCCCTGTTACATAGTTTCTTTCTATCCCTGCAAGCAGGCTCAAGTACCCTTTTGTTTTTCTGAGGAAGACTGTGTTCTTGACAAAAACAGGAAGTTACAGATAAGACATAACAGCATCTGAACGAGTTACAGCTACAGAGCCCAATGAAAATAATACCGTCTTTGGCAATGCAAAACTTTTAAAAAATATTTTGCCTAAGTAAACATAAAGTCATGGGGGGTGAACCTTAAAGGTCCTCTGCAACAAATATTGCAGAAACAAAGATCCCAACTTCTCATTTTTTTATTAGAATATTTTTCTTATCTGCAAATAGATGTAGCCAAATCTAATTTCTTTCAGACAAACAATATTTGTAGTTTGGGCATTACTTTACATTACTGTTACATTCTCAATTAAATCAAGTAGAACGGGATTAATGGCCCCTCTATTCAAAGCAACCATTGTAGTTTGATCTCAAAGTATAAAATGATGATATATACCTTATATATCTAGCTGTATAAATGCACATATAAACATATACAATTATAATTTCAAAATGTTAAAATAAATTAAATAATTTCTTTTGTCAGAAATACAAGACAAAATAGACCTGTAAAATATGTTCAAGATTAGAAACTTTACCAGGGAGCTATCACAGACCCAGAAATTTCAGTTTACTTTATGCTTTTAGAAGAGAATCATTGGTCACTGCCCTTGTAGTAGACTAAGACCCAGACATACAACTCATTTACCTGTTTGACTAATAAAAAGTGGTTAAATGATAATGAAGCATACTCAGCATATTGAGGATATAGTTTTTCAGGGAAGAGTGAGCACAGAAATCTGCATGGCAAATAGTGGTGTGTAGTCACTCTTCTGCCACTAAGTCACTGGGATCTTGGAAAAAGACTGAGTCATCTCTTCAGAAGAAAGGTGCTGGACCACGTAATGTATAGAACACTGGGTGCCATAGATGATGAAGGGAAAATAATGCACCACAACTAAGAGATTTAGGGCCATCATGAATATTATTTTGCTCATTTGGAGTTCCTCAAATCAACTTTGCTAAGTCATTATATATTATGTAATATGTATCATTAAAATAAAGACCCTACTGGTATGTTAAAATGAATCTAACTGTTCTTAGTTTACAAAGCCTTTTATATCGTACACACTGCAACTGTAAAGCTTTAGGGAAAGCAGTGCAACTTCACAAATGAGAATTTTATTACCAACATCTCTTTAAGCAAATCAGAATAATTATCTTTTCCAAAGTAGATTGTGTTTCTATTTCAGAGCAGATGTAACTTGTATTTGAATTCTCATCCCACTAACATAAATATGCACTATGTTCAAAAATATACCACTGAAAAGTGAAAGCTCACTGTTTATTAATAAATATCTGACTATGTTATGCAAAATAGAGCAGTGACTAACTCACACACAGCTATGGTAAGACATCAAATTGTGCTTTGTTCACAAATGTTATTTTCATTCTTCCCACTCATAAAGTCATTTACAGAAGCAATTATATTTTAAATCATTTAATTTTCAGCATAATGCATTATTCAAAAAGTGTTTAACAATTTTCATCTGTTGCTTCATGTATTCTGTTATATTTTAATGTTAAAAATAAAGGTGAAATAATTAAACTTTGAAAATACCCATAGATTTAACAAAGATAACTTATCAAATAATTACAAAATACAATCACAAAGGGAGCCTTATTATACTATGAACAAAGAGCAAAATGTTTGCATTATTTTAATAAGGAAGAAACATTTTCATTTAATTTCTAGTAATCTTAGAAAATAAATAATAACAACCACATATAAAAATATATTTATAATAATGATGAGTTCCTGAATAGTTATTATATATCAGACACTGGTCTTACCTATTTACACATTTTCTCACATCCTCATCCAATGATTTTGGAACTATTTTTTTATTCATATATAAGAATAAAAAATAATAATGTGTTATTTACAATTTACTTCCTTTGTCATGAATATATATTTCAAAACATAACACTATAGTTAAACAAAGGATGTGACATGAGGAAAATGATAAGCACCTAAGTAAAACATTTCTGAAAATAAAAATAGCCTGCATGCTTCTATTTGCTTAGACAACACCTTAGTATATAATAATGCTTTCAGACACTAGGTTAGTTTTATCATCCTTAACAGAAATGGATGTTAAAAGAACCTTGAAACTTATTGTTCTACACATCAAATATTTTCAGCTATTTCTTACTATAAAACTTGAATTTCCCTATTATGAATGACAAAGTTCATGATCTTACTAATTAAGACTTTACAAACATATTAGACTACAAAGTATTATTTTGAGGCAAAACTGCCCAAAACTGTCTGCTTCACTTGAATCATTGATACTGCCAATTGATACAATCAAAGACTTAGCTTTTCTACATGATTACTGTTTTAGTGTGATCAACCTACCTGGCAATGTTTTTAATATTTATGCTAGTCAAGTCTTTCTATATTTAAAGATCTTTTCTCTGTTTTATTTTTTTCCTTTGGAGGCACTCAAATCTGTCATTATTGTTTTTCAATTTGAGTACAATATGACTGACATAAAGGTAGCTCTTTTCTTTGCTCTGTAATCTGTACATTATGGCTCTGGTAGCTCAAAGATCACATCTTCTTTTTAATAATCAAATCAAACTGTTAGATCACAAAGAATACATTGAAAATAGCATAGTTTTGACCCAAAGCTGAGGAGAAAAGAAAGAGGGATAATAAAAGGCTGAACAGTAAGATTTCCTATCAATCACATTTTAGGAAACAAGAGAAATAACTGAATTCTATAGGAGCATCTGTCAATGTATTCCCCAAAGTATCAAGACAATGTCTAATGTGAGCTTAATATGAAGTCAACCTAAACATAACCGTGTGAATAGAAGCAAGATGTTACTTAATACTTCAGAATAAGACAAAACACTTCTAGTAGATCAATGATCAAGATGAGTAGTAGTATAGCCCCGTTTTAAAAAGCAAGGGAAAGGGATAATCTTCAGTCTGGATAATTTTGTAACTCACATGAAATGTCAGTGAGCACATCTTACCTGGACTATCAATTTCAACTTGAGATAATTCCTCAAATATACCATTGACAAACTAGCACATGTTCAGTTCAAGATGACCAGGACCTGGCGGTGAAGAAAGTTGAATGTTTGCCATGGATACCATAGCTAAAACAGCAAGCTATGTGTAAAAGGGAACTATTTCTTCAACCTGTGGAATGCTGTTACATGAAAATGGAAGTGTATCTGTCACTATACAGTGGAATGATCAATTCTAGGGTACAGAGAGAAGCAGTTTCTGTCACTTTAACTCTTCCATGAGGCTGGATAGGCAATTATAAAGAAACAAACGAGGTGAAAAGGTGCCAGGTAACAGATTTGCTGATTCATTTCAAATGGTGAGTGATTCAATCTTTTGTTTGTTTTGTTGTTATGGAAATCAAATCCACTTGGAAAGACCCAGAGACTAAATCCAAATTTAGACTAAAATTAAATGAATTTATTCTTACTGCTAACAGAAGTACAATAGCCTTATAACCAAACTGAAATCTTGTCATGCCATAGAGGGCTAGAGGAAGGGTATCTGAAGGTGGTCATTACCATTATCTTGCTTGTAAAGAATCAGCAGCTGCATGGGAACATGCCTTTTCTCCCCTTAATAGTCTCTCATTTTTATTACACAGTGAGAGAGAAAACTACTCTGTCCCCTTTCCCACAATGATAAGAGTTTGCAAAAGCCAGAACAAGCAGTCGATTAGCACACTATTGTTTCATTTTTATCTAATAGCAGTAACATCACTCGGGGAGGATGCACACCACTAAGAGCCCATGGGAATTTCAGGACAAATATCAAAAGCTATTAATGGGAGGTGCCTGGTAACAGAATTTAATTTTCTTAGCCATTACAATGTGTGTACTTATTTATTTTGATGCTAGTAATAGAATCCAAGACCTCATATGTGATAGAAAGGTACTCTACCACTGAATTACATCCCCCATGTTGAGTAATTTTTTCCAAAAATGATGATTGAGATACTAGTAATCAGTACTTGGTAAATTAAAATAATAGTTCTAACTCTTCTTCTTTATTTATATCTCTTCTTCAAGTCTGCTTTCTCAGTGATGTGAGAATTACTTTTTCACACTAAATGAGTTCCTTAGTGGGAGGAAATTAAATGTGTTTAATCAAATATATGTAAATGTCACTGAATAAAAGTTCCATACATTCAGAAACAGCACATGTCACAACCATGCATTAGAACACATTTGTTGAAGAAAAATATAACTAGGCATCAAAAATAAATAAGGGAAATGCTCTAAAAAACCCAACACCATAAGAAATGTGAAAGACTACTTATAACAAAGATCCCAGCCATGTACTGTATATATGTGGTACAAGGATTCTGAGAAACTTGCAATTGCAATCAAATAGCCACTACTTATGTACAAAAATACTCAAGCTCTTAGCTGCCCAATATAACAGCCATTACATTAAATAATATGGATTAAAAGGTACTCTCAACAAGGCCAAGAACCTGAGACCAGATAGGTCACAAGCCAGGGAGAACATTGACTACTATTATTCTGCTAAATTAATGTAGCAATAAAGTGACTTCTAATGTTATATCCACAAGTCAATGCCTTACTCAACCTTCATCAGAGAAATTCTCCTTTCAGTAGATTGTTGACAGAGGTTTCTGTCCCATCCAGTCCCGCAGTTGTTCAGTCCCAAAGAAATACACAGACCTACATTAATTATAAACTTTTTGACCTACTATCTCAGGCTTCTTATTAACACTTACATCTTACATTAACCCATAATTCTTGCCTGTGTCAGCCACATGGCTTGGTAACTTTTATCAGCAAGACATTCTCATCTTGTTTCTCTGCATCTGGGTTACGACTGCAGACTCAGCCTTTCCTCTTCCCAGAATTCTGCTGTTCCGGTTGATCTGCCTATATATCTTGCCTGGTCATCCCACCTATACTTCTTGCCTGGCTACTGGCCAGTCAGCATTTTATTAAATCAATACAATTGACAAATCTTTACAGGGTACAAGACCATTGTCCCACAGCACTCCCCCCCCTTATTTTTTCAAAACAAAAACTCGGAATCTAATCTCCTTTGTTTAGCTGTTTTCCTGACCATTATCCATAACAACTTATAACCAACACTCAAAACAAAGACAAACATCCAGAGTCCATTTTCGGGGGGAATGTGGGCATAGTTTTCTAGGATACTTCCTGCTGATTGGGGGGCACTGATAATCTTATGGGGACCTAAAGAAAATTTAGAATTATAATCAAGTCCTGACTGGAGTATTCTGTGAAGCTTGATCATCTCGGCTGTAGTCTTGAAACTGTTCTGCATGTAGACATCTGGGCCATCTGCTTGTATCGTAGATTTCTCAGGGGGTCTTCCTTGAGAAGGAAAGTAATTTTTCTACAGTGAAATGACATCCTGGAGCAGGTACCATGCTCTGGAAAAGTTGACTAATACAAATCAGACTTCATGGTCTTTTTGTGTGTGTTTTCTATTAAGAGAGAGAAAAAAACATAAAGTTCAGTGAGTGGGGAAGTGGAAGAAGATCTGGGAGGAGTTGAAGGAGCAGAACCTATATGATTAAAAACATATTGTATAAAATTCTCAAAATAAATTTAACTTTTTTTATTTTTTTATTTTTTTTGGTTTTTTCGAGAAAGGGTTTTTAACTTTTTTTTAAATGTACTCTATCACTACTCATAATTTAAGTGACTGGTAGTCATATATAAATAGAGAACATCACATTTTACAAGACAGAGAATATCTGCATCATCACAGAAATTTATATTGAATACCATTGCTTTAATAGATTCTCACGGAATTAACATAATTCCAATATTATAATTAAAGTCTCACTTCCTTCCTGGTTTCATGTCTCAGAGAGGAAAATGGTGTAAAATGGTGTAAAATTATCATTATAAAGAAATAAATGAAGGCAGTTATCATAACAGAGCCAGTCGCCCTGATAAATAACTCCCATTTATGAGGTATTATCCAGGGACCTGAGAAAAGTATGATCAATGTGTAGAAAATGGCTTAGCCCAACATGAAATTGCCAAATACTAGTCAGCTATGTATTCATTATATGTAACTTATTTGCATATTTATTTTAAAAAATGTAAATGGTATTCAAAAGGTCTTAAGAATATACCTTCCTTGCACAAGTGTCTCTCATCCATAGTTAGTCATACTTGCTTCTAGTCTGTGAATAAAAGATAGCTGTAGAAAGAAGATGATAAAAATGAAGCCATCATAGCACTGTATTTTTTTCATGTAACATGTATAATCCAAAGGAATTTTTTTTTAATTTTGCTCAAGTATAAATGCACATGAAACACATATTGCAACCTATGGGCCTTAAGGAGGAAACTATTGTTTAAAAATAAAAACTGCATGGATCCAGGGAAAAGAACAACTGAGGAAAAAGTTATCTTACAGAATAACGGTTTTTCCAGAAACAACATCAAGAAAAATACAGTAACATGAAACAAAAGAAGTTCCATTTTATTTGTAAGATGATAGATTAACACCAGAGTATCCAGATCTGTTGGGAGATGAAAACCAGAAACCATTACCTAGAGAATGAAAGTTAGCTCAAAGGATTCAATACCAGAAGAAAACAGAAAGTGAAAGATATTCAAACTTTCAAGGCCAAGTTTCTAGTAAGCCAAGTTCAAGGCTTATGAGTGTTGGAAAAAAGGTTGTCCCCAGTAAGCCTGACATTCTAAAGTGCCATACAGGTATCTCAGAAAGCCCCAGACCTACAGAACAAATAGTGGAGAGCATGTAAAAAGGAAGAAAACAAGAAGAGACAGAGATGAGTAAGGCAATGGAACTATGGTCTAGCAAGTCTCATGATCTGATGTTGCTGGTACATTACAGGAATTGGCCAAAAGTTTGGTTGTATTCAAATAAATCTGTATAATAAGATTTGCAATACATAACACAATTCATACTCATAAGTTGCTGGTTCACAGTTAATCTTATTTATATACCTATCTATAGATAGCGGCAATATTGTAGCTAGCTAGACATATGCAATGAGAAGATAAGATGCAATCTATAGGAGAAAGAAAAAATAGATTTCTCATAAACAAGACCATGCCACGGGAAATAGAATGTTTGTTTTGAGAATTTCATGGCCCGGATCTGTTTAGCAGCAAAAGATGTAGAAAATAAGAGGAGGGGAGCTGAGAATATACTAGTGACTAGATCTCTAGTGTTAATTTGAAGAAACCACCTTTATTTCAAAATTTCATAAAAGGAAACAGTAAAGAATGGGCTATTGAGATATTCAATCTCCTTCCTTGTTTGTTTAATCTAACCATACTTGGAAAGTCTAGGACATATATGTCTGTATGTGTGATATGCTTATTTAGGTTTCCCATTGTTTCAATCAAAGCAACAACAGTATGATATACTTAGATTCTAAGTGCCATCTCCAGAAGGATTTTATTCTGAAAAACATTAACTCAAAATATTCAAGAAAGAGTGGGATACCATAGACAATTTGACAAACACATTTTTCTATGTTCTTCATCACACCTATGTAGCATCTGCTTTATGCTTGAAATAAAAAGCATTAAAAGTTTAAAGCTCAACCAGGTTTGTTAAGATCACAGCTGAATTTGGACAGACATTAATGGATCTGCAGTTATTTCAGTGGAGTTCCCTGCTGAGACTCTGAAATTACTCGCTCTCCTCAACCATGTCACCTGAAGATTGCCAGCTAACTGAAATGGCCTACTGGACATTCCTACTGCTCAGTCTTGCACCCAGAACCTCCATCCTATCTCCACATGAAGACTGTTTGCAAGATTTTACCAGAAGGAGGTCTTACTCTGTGCTACAAGTAAATCTAAAGTATAAGCAGATTTGCTCCATCACAAAGAAACAAAGAAGACTGGGATTAAGCAAGAAAAGAAAAACTAAAAGAGGAAGGAAGGACAGAAAGAAGGAAAGATGGAGAGTTACCAATCTTCTCCTTTTCAAGAAAGTGAAGTATGTAATAGCATCATCAGTGAAAACCTTCTGAAAGGGGATGTGTAAGAAAGAAAGAGATTAAAACTAAGCTGGTAGTGTGATGATGGCGAGAAATTGGCAAGCTTGATAAACTAGGGATCTCAATTAAATAAGGAAAGTTAGAACTGAACTTTAAGAGCATTAAGGGCAATTATGTGTGTGACTATATTTTAACTGAAATTCAAGTTGTTTTATGAGGAAAACAACTGTATTTGCTTCACAGAAACTCCAGTACTGATATGCAGTAACAGCTCCAATCATGTTAAGTGAAATTATTAATATAAAAATGGCTGTTAAGACATTATGGATAAGGAGAAACAGTCATAATTTGAGTGTTAAATAAGTGATAATGATAGAGTATCAGTGCTGGTATTGCACTAAGTGAACAAAAGTATGTGAGGATACATTTAGAGAGAGGTACTCAGGAAAATTGGGTTTCAGAATTATAAACAATGAACAGAATAATTAGTTTAGGTTTGAGGAAAGTAATCATGGAAATAAAAGAGGTAGCCAGCCAGAATGCCAGAGAAACAGAGACCCAAGTACCACAGGCTAGAAATAAAGAGAAGACAGGCAGTGATGATCACTGTGTGAGCAGAGGACACTGCTGAAATGGGCTGGGTATTAGGACCTTGTGAAATCTCTGTCAGGGAAGTAATAGTGAAGATATATAAGAAATATTTGTAAGTTGTTGACCAGTGAGTTTATTTCAGAGAGTTGTTGAGCTGAAGCAAGATCAGCATAAGGCTCTATTTGTTGCTGACTACTACATCTATCCTTATTTTTCTCATTTATTTGGTTCTTATGGTGAGCAAAATAATAACCCTAAAAGTCTACATTATAAACTCCAGAACCTGGATATCACCTTTTAAGATCAAATACTTCACAAATGTGATTGCCTTAAGGATCTTAAGACAGAAAATCCTTGTAGGTAAGCCCAGCACAGTCTTAGGATCTCAATAAGAAGAAGGAAGATATCAAATGTGAACATAGGAGATAGAAGTCATGTGATGCAATAATGTAGACAGCCTATAGAAACAGAAAAGAACAAGTACACAAATTCTCCCATGAACAAGGCAGAATGAATGTCTCCTTAGTATATTATATTATAAAATTATGTAGAACAATCACTCACCATATGTCACAAAAATAAGTAAAAAGAGAGAAGGAGCAGGAAGCAAGGTCAGGGACAATGGAGGAGTAGGGAAGAAAAGAGGTAATAACACAAATATAGTACATGTATATGAAATTACCAAAAGAACTTAGTATGCATATTATTTATGCATGGAAATATTATAAAGAAACCTGTTATTTTGTATGTCACCTTAGAAATTAATTAAAATAAAAATGTTTTTACTTTAACAGCAAAATAATAATACTTTTTTAAAGTAACTATGCTTATAATCTAAGTTTTTACTGATGTGGGATGTGCTGTATACTGAAAATATGTGTAGCTTTTATTGGCTGATGAATAAAGCTGCTTTAGCCTATGACAGGACAGGATATAGCTAGGTGTGAAAGTCAAACTGAATATAGGGAGAAAGAAGGTGGAGTTGACTGAAATGCCAGCAGCTGCCAGAGAAGTAAGGTGTTAGAGCATTACTGGTAAGTCACAGGCCGTGTAACGATACACAGATTAATAGAAATGGGTTAATTTAAATATGTCGAGCTAGCCAGTAAGAAGCCGGAACCACCATCCAAACAGTTTTTAATTAATATTAAGCCTCTGGGTGAATATTAAGGAGCTAGCGAGCAGGAGAGAAACCTCCAGTTACATTTTTCTGTACTCATAAATAACTAGTATAGTCCTAGATCACCCTCATGAACTGTAGGAAAATGTTGTTACTTCAGGCTGACATTACAAGCTTCAGGCAATTGTTTCGATACAGGATAACATGACACTGTACTTTTTCCATTCAGGATAACATGATACGATACCTTACGAGTCACTATCATAATCTTTTTCATCTCTGTACTTAACAAAAGACTTGCCATTTTACTTAATAAAAGTAAAGTAAATATGATTGAATTTATAGGAGAAGCTAATGGAGGCTAAAGTGGGTGCAAAACACGCACAGGATTTTCCCCTCTTCAGATGGCAGAAGTATGTTTCAGCAAAATAAAGTATAATAAAGTCTGAGAAGAGAGAAAAACAATAAACAACCAGAGCTACAAATTAACATTACACAGCAGCAAATAAGCTGTACTGGAGTAGCCAAGTGTAGTTCTAGGGTCTAGCACATCTTTTATGAACTACTACAAAAGCATAAAATACTAGGAGTATTTTTGTATATGTGTGTGTTGCTTGAAATTTTTACAATGTAAGTCACCATTTTTGAGTTGCACAGAAACTTCAAAAGTAGGTCAAGTAAAATTCTTGGGCTGCTTTTCATTAAATCTGTAACTGCTGGATTTACTTTTTGAATCTGTTTATAAGACATAAAAACTAAGTACCATTGTTTACTAATCACACCTTCTGAGAGAAAAAAGCTAGAATGTGTGGAATAAAACAATGAATGAATGGAATGGAATGTCTCTTAAATAATTCTGATCTATCAGTATAGTAGAATAACTTTAGGCGTCAATTTATCACAATTTTTTAGGGCAGTAGTTTTTGGTTTTACCCTAGGTAACTAAGTTATCTAGACTCTGGTACTTGATGACCCAAGCAGTATCAAGTATGGATTCCATCTCATGGAGAAGCCTTAAATCAAATAAGATATTGGCTGATCACTCCTGCAAGTTCTGTGCCACAATTGCCCTAGCATGACAGGATAGCATTTTAGATCAAAGGCTTTGTGTCTAGTTAGTGTTTACATTTCTCTTTTGTCAATCTTCAGAATACCTTTCCATACAAAAGACAGTAGAACAAAAAGTGAATAGACAGAAGCTTCTTAATTTTTTTCCATAAAGATCCCTTTCCACTTAAGAAATGTGAAGTGGCACAGGTATATATTAATCAAGAATATAATAAATAATAAAGACATATTTTAAACCAATTTTTGTTATTCAGATAGTTTTACCATTTGTTAAAGATGAAAGAAAATTTGCCTGATAATGAGGTAGAAGGGTTTATTTAGTTTTTACTTAAAAAGTAAGTATTGTCGGAATATTTGATCCTACAACACATAGAACAATGTTTCAATGTTTTTCAGAGTTGAACAATATTTTGATTCTATTATTGTCATTGCTGAAAGTGCCACTTCACATAAATATGTAGTACAAAATGGCAGAAGTATGTTTACAAGGCAATTAAAAACCTGTTGGAAATTCTGTGCTAACCTCAAGGCAAATTTCCTATGAAACTTGACTCAGCAACTCAAATAACAAATTTTAAAAACAAACATTCTAACACAGTAAAACCCAAAGATATACTAATTTGATATATACTGAAGAATACTAGTAGGGATATCGTTAATGTTTTTGCTTTCTATAAACTATTATGTTTCTATAAGAGCAGAAAAACTGTGTAGAGTAAATGCTGAAATTAAGAAGATGCAATGTTCACATGTGGTAACTAAAGTATTTCAGACAGTGTTTGACAGAACTGAGAGCTGTGATGGCATGCACAGAGCAATGCCTATATGTTAGCTTTAGGCTCTCAGTGCATATATGCTGTGGTTTGTGTCCAGTCACTCACTTCTTGTGTTTCCAGCAGCATGGGCACTATTCATAAATATTTCTCCCCCATCATCAGAATGCTAGTATGTTAAGATTGAAGGAAAATTAAAAATAAGCAATCTCTTCCTAAAAAATAAAATTCTTTTTATAATGAACATCATTATCGCTTATAAATCCAATTGCTATATTAACATTATTTTGTTGTTTTCTAGACAGGAAAATTAAATTCAGGGCATTGGAGATCCTAGCCAAACATCTCTAGCACCGAGCTATATCTCCAAGTCGGCATCCATTCTAAATATGGATTGCATTGACACTAAGGTTTCATGTTATTCTAAAATTAAATAGCTGAAGACTAAGTAATTATTGCTATAGTAACAGATTATCCACAGTTCTTTTAGAAATAAACTTTCATGTCAAAGCAAGAATTCATTCAAACTGTATTAATAAACAAGCACACTGAGAAAGAGGAAGGTGGTATTTCAAAAACATTGAACATTTTCCACTTTAATTTTCCTTTGAAAAACACATAACCATACCTAAAATAAAAATTTTGAGCTGACTCAAAAAATTCCATTTGTTCAATATGAAGGAGATCTGCTTTAGAAAGTAATTTATAAATTTTATTTAAGCTGTAAAACATACAGCAATAGATGTTGCTAGTACCTTCATGCCATGAGCAATAGATTGTTGTATTTTCCCTGTACAAAATTCTTATTCTCTTCTAAAGTAAAAAAGTTTATTACGCTCTAAATATTGATCTATGCCAATTATTATATGCCCAAACTCTAGATGAAATTACTATAACATTCAATAGTCAAACGAGTCTAGAAGTAGAGGCTTATAATGAGTTGGCATAGCCAGTTCACTCATCTTTTCAATTGGACTATAATAATTGTGCTAAGTAAAGTCTAAAGTTGCATCTTTGCTCTTGTACCCCGTAACTTTGTTGCCTTGAGGTAGACCCTTCATCTGTACAAATAACTTCACCCTGTTAAGAGATTGCAATGGTTAATAGTGACTGTGTGCCTTACTCCACTCCAGATTTTTGATGAACAGATGAAGGGGAGCTAGAAACACACTTAAAAACTTCAAAATGTGAGATCATAATTACATAAGCTTCTCCCTTTCACAAAAAAAGTTGGGAGTTGATTTGTAGTACATAGGTTCAAAAATGGATACACTGCTAGATTTCTTAGCCAGAGAAGGAAGTGTTCATGAATCTATTTCGCATTTTAAAGTAAAGCCAGAAAGAAAACAAAATAAAGAAGTAAATATCAAACAATGATTGCTTCAAGTCCAACAGTACACAATTTATATATGTGACATACTATAAGTATTCATCTTCAATACAAACAATATTTGAAATGTTAATTAAATTTTAACTAAAAATAAAAGAACTCAGAAATTTTTCAATGAGACTTCAGTGCTGAAAAGATGAAGAAATTACCCTTCAGACTTGCTTTGTGGGTTCAACTGTGAAAGGGCAATGCATTTCTATCTCAGGCAACAACTGAGGTCCCATAACTCACTGAGAGAAAACAAATAAAGTTAAAGCTGAACAACAATGGAAGAGTTTGCCAGATGCCTGGGTTTTTATTTTAAATAAAAGGAATGGCATTCCCAAAATTAAGAAGATGGATGTGAACTGAAGCATGGAAATCCTTGCTTTCCTGGATTTAAAAGGCATTTTGTCAAGGATATGTTTTTCTACTCAGAAGCAAGTTGCTTGCTAATATCAGAAATGGTATAAGGCAGAAGTAACTACTACCTTCCACTGTGATAAGGGCTGAATCAACAAGCTCAAGGCAAAGGCACGTAAACTAAAGGACCTCTTGATCTATGTTGAATTACAAACTCAGGTGACAATCACTACACTGGGAATAAATGATCCACGCTATGTAGAAAAGCAGTCACAACAAAACAGACCATTTTAACAGAACTGACTATTGAATTTCTCTCTGAAGTCTGTGCTCTAGAGGTAAATAACTAGTCTTTTATGTCAACAAATTCTAGGAAGCAAGCCTGCTTCAAGGGGAAATGGCTCTAGCGCCATCTAGTGTAAATGCTCTTGGAGTAGATGTTCTTGAAACCAGAGGTATTCACATTTGCCATCTAGTGAAGATGAGAAAAAAAGGTTCACCAAGACCAGGAAATACAGCAGAAATCCATTGTAAACTGAGGCTTATCTGGTGATGGTAGCACCGGTTTTGTTTTGTTTTGTTATCTCCTACAGGTAGGATTTACATTACATTCTCATTTGGAGTGTATTGTAATGTGTTCCCTCTAAGTTTAGGTGAGAGGAAACTTGTCTTTTGTGACCTGCAGGGCCACTTCTGTCTCCTGAAGGAACATATGGTTTTCTGGCTTGCCTATTCTTTGCCCTTGCCTCCTACACTGTGTTCTCAATATAGAAAGAGCAATAAGTTTGTGTGTTTGTGTGTTGTGTGTCTGTGTGTGCGCACGTGACTGTGCAAGTGAAAGACTTTTTATTATTCCTCTGAAAGCCTCCCCATAGCTCTGTATACTAGACAGCATTCTTAAAAACGCCTCCGTTTCCTCACTACATATACTTATATCTTCTCTGTCCTTTTCCCACTCGATTCTAGCCACTGTTCTCACAGAACCATACAAAAACTCATCAGACATATCCTTGTTTTGAACTTGTTACTGGCTTTCTTCTACCTGGTTGAAAGTATCTTATATGTGATGTTTATTTGGACTTCAGAAGGCTGGCTTTTCAAGAAAAGGCTATGGTTTAGTCCACTAGGTTATAGCCTGGACTCTTGTGTGAAACACACATTGGCAATGGTGTAGTCTACTAGGTTATAGCCTGGACTCTGGCATGAAACACACATTGGTTAATTCTTAGAGCCATTGTCTATCTGCTGTGTGACTTTGAACAGATATTCATTCTCTATCATTCTGTTTCTTCATCTGACAAGTAGAGATGATAATGAAAATTATACGTTCTGGTACAAAATACCCAATAAGAAACCCATCCTTAGCAGAGGCTGGTTGCATTGAAGCTCTATAAATACTATTCATTGCATATAGTAAGATGGACAAAGTCAGGCTGGTGGTAGTTTTATCAGGTGGCCCTCTACCTGGAGAAAGAATTAGGTAAAAATTTTAGTGCTCAAAGATGTAGCCTGTGTACATTTTGCTTTATGAATTAATAAAATGAAAATATAAATGGTCTGCATATCAGAATCAGAGGTGTCAGCTAAAAATTACATCAAATGATAGACAGACTCAGTGTACCAATGATCATATCAAGTATGAATGTTGACTATATATTCTCATTATCAATGATAAACATATTTGAGTCTAGCATATTGAATACCAAAGGATGAAACAGGGTGATATAACTTAGAATAAGCAAGCAGAAAGGTGACAAGAATTGTAGCCATCTGCAAGTTCAGTAGGACTGACGCATGTTGTGTGACTGGCAAGACAAATCTGATCTTACAGTGATTAATCAAAGCACAACACTGAGAATATTTCCAGTCTACTCTGTATAAGTGAAAGAGTGAGTTGTTTTTTGAGCAGTACTATTTAAAGAGACATGTTTAATAAGCAGTTATACATGGTAAAGGGACGATGGGCACATGACTACTTCAAAGGTTCTAGAAAATTTAACCATGTTCCATTTAAACTGTCAGCTCCTTATTAGCAGACATGATCTAGGAAAGATGGGTAAGAAGAATATTTTGAACATACTGTCCAAGTCTTCTAGATAGGTTCATGAAAGAATGATAAAGCTTCCAAACCTAAGAGTCCATGGTAACAACTGATAAGGAACAAAATAAATCTGAAAAAGAGACAAAAGTTAGGTAGAGCTGGGAGGTATGAAACACAGCAAAATAAAGAAAGAGGAAGGAGTACCAGTGAGGAAAAATGAATGAAGTTTGAAATGTTGGGCATATTTTACCAAAGTAAACCAAAGATTATCAACATTAACCCTGCCCAAGTCTTAAAGTAGGTTTAATTTAGTAAGCAAGGTTTAAGACCCAGGGCCTATTCTAAGATACATCTGCTAACTACCCAGTAAATAACTTTATTTATGATGCGGGTGACCCGAGATGGGTGATGGAAGGCCACCCAGATCCCCTGGCGGGTGGGAGACAGACAGACAGGCTATGTAGAGAGAGCTTGGGTATAGTTTATTTAGCGGCAGGGGACGGGGCAAAAGAAGAGAAAGCAAAAGAGAAAAAAGAAGAGGGAAAGGGGAGAAGGGAGAGAGACGGAAGCTGCCTCTCCAGAAGAAGAGGAGAGAAAGAGAAAGAAACAGAGAGAGAGAGAGAGAGAGAGAGAGAGAGAGAGAGAGAGAGAGGAGAGGCAGGATATCTGTTTGTCTCAGCAGATAGGGGGAGATTGGAAGTGGGTGGGACTTGTCTCTTAAAGGGACAGGGGTATCCAGGCAAGGGGACAGGACAGGCCAGCAAATTTACTTTTATAACAAACTTGATGCATAGCTGTGATTCCATCTGCAAAAAAAATTCATACATGGCAAATGTGGTTTACTTTGAAGGTTTTTTATTTCTGTTCTTCAGTTATGATGGTCATTCCTTGGAAATAGCCTCTGGCATGTTATTTTATTCATGTAATAATTTATCCCATATTGGACTCTGACCCTAATTTTTCACTAATGGATATAATTTCCCCACACAGGATATGAAGATAGCAAAGGTGGGCACACATACATACATACACACTCTTAGGACAAGCACAAGCACAGAAAGTACCTATGGAAATCTAAGTATTATCTCAACTTAGCACTGCAAGCTTTATCTAAAACTAAGAAAACTCTCTGAAAATTTATGTCCATGTGTTCCTCTTACCCAATTGTTTAAAACAGAATGTGAGGCACTGCCATGAAACTCCGTTTGTCCCTTTACTCTTCCAAATTGAAACCATCAACATGTATGCATTATTAAACTTTTGTCAGTGCCACTCATTCTCTCCTCACAGACTCCACAAGTGGTTCTGTGTCTGCGAATAGCCTGTACCTCACCTCTCTAGGTATAGCTCATGTAACCCTCGGGAGTAACACAAATGTTATTTCTTCTAGAAAACTTCATGCATATCAGCATGACTGGGACAATGCCTTTTTGTCTGTATACCTACAACACCCAAGTGCCCCCAAGCATAACATGCAATTTACTCTGTAACAACTTCTAAGCTTTAAAACTACTGTTTTTCATTTTCTTGTTTTTAATTACTAGATATTATTGCTAATAACAGGGAAAACAGTACATAGTAGTACAGTAAGAAATAAGTTTCTCCCACTGCCTCTATATAGACTTAGGGCATTGCTGCTAATAGATCCATTTTGCCCCATAACAAGAGACTCCTAAAATGTATTCAACTATTTTCCTATGTATGGGCATTCAGAATACTTGTAAGGATTGTGTGTTTGTTTGTTTTGCTTTCTTTTGTCTTTTACTGTAACACATATCCTTGCACATCGCTTTTGTAGGTGTCTAAAAAACCACCAAGTGTATCTTTTATATTTGCTATTAATATATGTATGCATACACATCTGTACAATGTGCACATGAATACATCTAGATACATGTGTGTTATTAACCTTGTATGGAAATAAGAAGACAACATTCAGGAGTTGTTCCTCTCATTCTACTTTGTTTGAGTCAGTGTCTCTCTTGCTGCTTTTGTTGCCAGACTTCTTGTTTCTAAGGGGTTTTACATGATTGTCCTGTCTCTGCCACACACCTTACAGTAAGAGTACTGGGATTAAAGATGCATGCCACTTCATTTGACAGGCAGTGGCAGTGACTGCTGCTGCTCCTCCTTCTTCTCCTTCCTTCTCCGCCTCCAAGTTTCAGAGACTGAATTCAAATGGTGAAGCTTGAACAAAAGCTTTTTAACCACTGAGTCATCTCACTAGATCCAAGACAGTATCTCTTAGGATAAATTTTAAGATTTCTTTCTTATAAAAGTATCTATTTACCCTCCACCAGCAATGCATAAGAACTGTTTGCCTACTGTCCTTGATGAAAGTTTCTACCTTTTATTTTTATTAGTGTTAAAAACTATATCACTCCAAATTCCCACTCCCTCCCCTCCTCCCATTCCCTCCACACACCCTCCCACTCCACTCCCCTCTAATCCTAAGAGAGGGAAAGGCACTTTGCTTTGAGGAAGTTCCAAGGATCTCCCTACTACATCTAGGCTGAGGAAGTTATACATCCAAAGAGAACAGGATCACAAAAAGCCAGTACATGCAGTAGAGAGAAATCCCAGTGCCACTGTCAGTGGGCCCTCACTCTGTTGAAGCCATAAAACTGTCAACCACATTCAGAAGGAATAGTTTGGTCCTATGCTTGTTCATTCCCAGTTCAGCTGGAGTTTGTGAGCTCCCATTAGCTCAGGTAAACTGTTTCAGTGGATGAACTCTTCACAGTCTTGACCTCTTTGCTGATATTCTCATTCCTTCTACTTTTCAACTGGACCTTGAGAGCTCATTCCAGTGTTCCAATGTGGGCCTCTGCCTCTGTTTCCATCTGTTGTTGGACGAAGGTTCTGTGGTGATATTTGCAATAATCATCAGTCTGACTAGAGGACAAGGCCAATTCAGATACCCTCTCCTCTATTGCTTAGGGTCTTAGCTGGGGTCATCCTTGTAGATTCCTGGGAATTTTTCTAAAGCCAGGGTTCTTGCTAAGCCCATAATGGCTCCCTCAATTAAGATATCTCTTTCCTTGCTCCCATATCTTCCCTTCCTCCATTGTTGATTATCTTATTTCCTCAAGTTCTCCTCAACCCCCCTTCTCCCCACCCCCCACCCTGATGCTTCCAATTTTGTCAGACAATCTTGTCTGTTTCCAGTTTCCAGGTGGGTCTACATATGTTTTGCTTTTGGTTCACCTTATTACTTAGCATCTCTAGGATCATGGACAATAGGCTCAATGTCTTTTGTTTATAGCTAGTGTCCACTTATGAGTGAGTACATACCATATTCATTTTTGAATTACCTCACTCAGGATAGTGTTTTCTAATTCCATCCATTTGCATGCAAAATTCAAGATGTCACTTTTTTTCTGCTGAGTAGTACTCTAATGTGTAAATGTGGTGAACTTTCTTTATCCATTCTTTAGTTGAGGGGTATCTAGGTTGTTTTCAGGTTCTGGCTATTACAAATAACACTGCTATGAGCATAGCTGAACAAATGCTTTTGTAGTATGATTGAGCATTTTGGGGTATATTCCCAGGAGTGGTATTGCTGGATCCTGAGTAGGCTGATTCCCAATGAAAACAGCTTGGAATTGGCATAAAAACCGAGATGTTGACAAATGGAATCAAAATAAAGACCCGGATATTAATCCACATACCTATAAACACCTGATTTTTGATAAAGGAGCTAAAATTATACAATGGAAAAAAGAAAGCATCTTCAACAAATGGTGCTGGCACAACTGGATGTCAACATATAGAAGAATAAAAATAGATCCATGTCTATTGCCATTCATGAAACTCGAGTACAAATGGATTAAAGACCTCAATATTAATCCAACCACACTGAACCTGATAGAAGAGAAAGTGGGAAGTAGTCTTCAATGCATGGGTATAAGAGACCACTTCCTAAATATAACCCCAGTAGCACAGACACTGAGAAAAACAATTAATAAATAGGACCTTCTGAAACTGAAAAGCTTCTGTAAAGCAAAGGATATGGTCAATGAGACAAAACGCTAGCCTACAGAATGGGGAAAGATCTTCACTAACCCCACATCAGACAGAAGTTTGATCTCCAAAATATACAAAGAACTCAAGAAATTGGTAATCAAAAGAACACATAATACAATAAAAAAAAAATGGAGTACAGACCTGTAACGGCGAAAACAAATGCAGACAGATTATAAAAATATATACAGCTTTAATTGTGAAATAGACTTATAGAACAACCGTTCCCACGGAGACCAGGAAAGCAGAAGCCAGCGCTGCTTGCCAGATTTATAGGTAAACATTAGCCCGAGATGAACACGCCCCATAAGGGGCGGGACTTATCCCTACACAGACCTAAACATAGAACTCTCAACAGAGGAATCTAAAATTGCTGAAAGACACTTAAGGAAATGTTCAACATTCTTAGTCATCAAAGAAATGCAAATCAAAATAACTCTGAGATTCCATCTTATACCTGTAAGAATGGCCAGGATCAAAAACACTGATGACAACTTATGTTGGAGAGGTGTGGGAAAAAGGGAACACTTCTGCATTCCTGGTGGAAATACAAGCTGGTACAGTGCCTTTGGATGTAACTGTGATGATTTCTCAGAAAATTAGGAAACAACCTTCCTCAAGACTCAGTGATATCAATTTTGGTTATATATCCAAAGGATGCTCAATCGTGCCACAAGGACATGTGCTCAACTATGTTCATAGCAGCATTGTTTGTAGTAGTCAGAACCTGGAAACAAGCTAAATGTCCCTCGACCAAAGAATGGATAAGGAAAATGTGGTACATTTATACAATGGAGTACTACACAGAAGAAAACAAATAATGACATCTTGAATTTTTCAGGAAAATTGGTAGAGCTAGAAAACATCATTTTGAGTTAGGTAACCCAGACCCAGAAAGACAATTATCACATGTACTCACTCATAGGTGGCTTTTAAACATAAAGCAAAGAAAACCAGCCTACAAACCACAATCCCAGAGAACTTAGACAACAGTGAGGACAGTAAGGGAGACATAAATAGATCTAATTTACATGGGAAGTAGAAAAAGACAAGTTGTCCTGAGTAAATTGGGAGCACGGGGACCTTGGGAGAGGGTTGAAGGGGGGAGGGGAGATGCAGGGAGGGGAGCAGAGAAAAATGGAGAGCTCAATAAAAATCAATAAAAAAAACATTTAAAAAATAGGGTACTGAACTAAACAGATTTTTCAACAGAAGAATTTCAAATGGCCAAAAGACACTTAAGGAAATATACAACTTCCTTAGCTATCAGGGAAATGCAAATCAAAACAACTCTGAGTTTCTACCTTTTCTAATGTGCCTTAATTTGCAAATTTTATACTGGTTAGTTTAATTTGTCTATCATTTTTAAGAATGTCTGTGGACCAAAAGTGTGTCAGTTGCCTCTGGAGTCCAGAAGAGGGCATTGGATCCCCTGTAACTAGAGGTAAAGATGGTTGTGAGCCTCCATGTATGGGTACTAAGAAATAAAACTGAGTCCTCCGGAAGTGTATCCCATGATCCTAACTGCTGAGCTATTTGTCCAGTCCCAAATACAGCACTGAAAGAGTAACATTGACTCTTCTTGTTTGTCATATGGAAAATCGTATTTCATTATTTGATTTTGCATTCCTTGATTAATTGAGAATCTCTTTATCTGCTTGCAATATATTTTACTCATTTTTCTGAATTAGTTGTTCATTATCTGAGCTCAATTTTCAACCTGAATTCTTTAGCTCTCTTAGTATTGCACTCTTTACCTAAAATGGCTATTCACCATTTATCAAGTCACAAATGTCTACAGAGTTTCTTAGTTTTACTTATGGTATATTGTTCTGTGAAAGCAGTCTTAAGTATTGAGGTAAACAAACACTTTTATATATTTTCTTAATTGTATGTTTTGGGGGGAACTTTAAACAAAAGTATTGCATCTTCAGCATTCTCAGCTCCCACACACACACACACTTCATTTCCTCAATGGCCTCTTTTTCTTTATTATTTATACATACACACACATACACACACACAGACACACAGACAGACACACACACACATATACACATGCATATTCAATCTACTGAGTTCATTTAGTGTTGCTCATTATGTATATGTGGCCAGAGTTGACCACTAGGGATTTAGTATCCTATGCAACCGCTCATTCCCAGAAGAAATTAATTACCTGTGTCTTAGGAACTCTTCACTGCTACATTCATGTCTACTCACACCAGATAGGGAGCCCATGATAGACTAATGTACAAACCCCAGTTAAGCCCAATTTGGTGAACCCTGAGCATAGGTGAGGGATTACTTACCAGAGCAGAAATGACTTGAAGGCAGCTGTATCATCATAGTTCACCCCAGATCACAAATCCTGGAAACTGAAGCACACTGCACAGTCTGCAGGCATCTCTACAGGTTGGAGAGTGGCCTTTTCAGGTGCCTCAGCTGGTCTTACCTGTTTCAGGCAGCTCAGATGGTTTTTGCATCTTTCAGGCTGCTGATTTCATCTCAGAATCTTTGTAGGTGGGCTTGCCTGAATCTTCTTTGCAACTCGGCTGATCTGAGTCTTCTTTCCAGCTTAACTCTATTCCTCTGAGAGGGTCTCTCAAGTTTTCCAACTTACTCTGGCAGGAAGGAGCCTGTTGAATCTGGTCAATTTTAGGGACTTCCAGAAGGTATTTTGAGTTGTTTACCCCCTGCTTAAAGTTTCCTGACAGGATGGAATGTTTCAATCTTGGAGGAAACTGTTTCAAAACAAATGTTAAAATTAAAATAAGAAACAAACATAATATTTCATTGTTTTCACTTAGTCCAATTAAGTGAAGAGCCGTGATACAAATGTTTCATTTGAGAACTTAAACATGTGTTATAACTTTGTCATTTCTTTTAAATGAACTCCCAGTCCCAGAACATCCAGCAGACTTGTTTACATGAGCTCTGCACACAGCTAAGTAGAAACATCAGCTTCTCTCTCTCTCTCTCTCTCTCTCTCTCTCTCTCTCTCTCTCTCTCTCTCTCTTCTATTTTTCTAGGTCTCACCTAACCACCCAGCTACATTTTGTCTTTCGTCAGTATGGGTAAAAACACTCAAGGCATAAAGCTAAGTTTTTCAAACACATGGAAATGATGTTTCACTTTGAAGAAAACAAAATATACAAATCACTGTCTAAATTTGTAACTTTAGACATACTATTCACAATAGGTGCTTAACATACGGATTTTGATCTTTTTTTATAAATAATTGCTGATTATGCTTAAAAAGTTTATTGCATAAAAGATTTGCCTTCAAAGAGAAATTAAACAGGCACTAAAAGAAAATGGAAACATCCGTTCTTGATAGCTGTATCTTTAGAGTAGGTCCAGTTTACTAGTGGAAGTCTACTAAATCTTAGAAGATCATGGCCAGGATTATGAGCAGATGATTGAGGAGGTTTGGAAGAAAATGACTAACAAAAGGAGTGTTGCTACTCAGAGTTGTGGCTTTGTTGGAGTGGGTATGGCCTTGTTGGAGGAGGTGTGTCACTGTGGGGACAGGCTTTGGGTTCTTTTTCTCAAGCTTCTCTCATAGTGATGTCAGTTTACTTCCTATTGCCTGTAAGATGTAGCACTCTCAGCACCAGCAACTTGTCTCCCTGCATTCTGCCATGCCCCCCTTTAATCATAATGGACTGAACCTCTGAAATTATCAGTGAGCCACCCTCAATAAAATATTTTCTTTCTAAGGGTTTCCATGGTCATGGTGTTTCTTCACAGCAATAGAAATCCTAACCAAGACAGTGGTATAAGGAATAGTTTAAAAATAAATTATTACATTGAATTTTGTTCAATGAAAAGAATCTCTCATTCATATATACACCTGAATTTGGAAATATGTACCACACATTTGGAAACAACTAATGTATTTTTCAAAAACTTGTTAACAATCCTCAGATATTGAATGATTAAGCTATCATTTTATTTCAAATCAACACAACAAGCTTGTAATGGCGTAAACGAATCAAGACAGATTGTAAATATATATATATATATATATATAT
>NW_004949157.1:1899443-1905362 GCF_000317375.1 Microtus ochrogaster
AGACCAGGCTGGTCTCGAACTCACAGAGATCCGCCTGCCTCTGCCTCCCGAGTGCTGGGATTAAAGGCGTGCGCCACCACCACCCGGCTGGCCTTCAGAATTCTTAATCTACCCCTTGTACCTAAGAACTCACCTACTGTTGAAGGTTACAATATGGGAAAGCAGTGTCAAGGCATCCAAACTTTAAAGTAGTCAATGACTAGTCTTTAAATGATATAGCAAGCAGTCTTTACAGTGTTATTATTGTTTTTTTTAAAGAACTAAAGTTCTTCATATAGAGAGGCAGCAACATACTATTCTCAGTGTGCTTACTGTTCGCTACAGGTAACAAAAGAGAGGCCACCAGAGAAAGCATGTGTAATATATAAGTTACCTTTAAAATGTCACAAGGAACCTCCCTGGCTTGATTGCTTTTGATGCCTTAATCTGGGTCCAACTCTGGCATATTTCCAAGCTCCTTCTGTTCTCTCATTTAATAAATCATCTCCCTTCCTGTTACTCGATTAAGTACATTTTAAAAAATTAGAACACATGAAATTGGGAGGGGAAAGTGGTAGGATGAATCAATAGTTGGTGTGATTAGAGAGGGGAAATAGGTAAGATTTCAGCAAAACACATTATACACATTTATAAAATTTCCAAATAACAATTAGAATAACAGAGCTGTAAGAATATTTTCCTCATTTAAATGTAGAAGCATACCTTTAAGTTTTTCTGAGGAGATAGGATACTAAAAGCAGTTTGAAGCCCCAGTCATTATTCAAATGCCTCTTCTTTTCCTGAGCTGTTTAAGAATGAGTCAGTTTTAGGGACTCTTCCCTCATTTGCTGCTATTTTAAAATGCATCCCATCTGCAGTGGAAAGTAATTATTCCAATAGTTGCCCTGGAGACTTCAATTCCTATGAAAGGATCAGATACTTTGTTAGAACAGGACAGGCTCCAAAGCTACAGAGAAACCCTGTCTTAAAAAACCGAAAAAAAAAAAAAGTGGCCACTGGTGCAGTCTGTTAATGTAATGATCCTTTGGCCAGGTTACTAGTTCTTGGTTTTGTAAATGTCATAGAACATGAGCCAGAAGATTATCTGTTTGATCCAAAGTATTGATTCTAAAAACTCATTCATGGGCCTCTCTCCATATTTCATTTTTAAAATGTACTTAATCGAGTAACTGTTACCTATATGTGCATGTATATGGCACCATCTACTACAGCATGGATAGCCTCCAGGGTACAACATCCCTAATGAAAACTGACTCTTCCTCTCCTAGCAGCCATCAGTTGCCAATAGCTCCTCAGTAAGTGATGGGGCTTTGTGATCAACACAAACTATCTCATTGAAGACTACATCTTTAAGTATATTGAAAAAGTAAAACAACATGTTTTACTAAACATTTAGTTGTTTTATTCTGACAATAGTTCAGGCAAAAACTTGAAAGCCTTAGTGGTGATGTGAAAAATAACTAGAATGCTTTGAAACCACAGTGTTTCAAATATGAATCCATCCATTCTTTCTTTCTTTCTTTCATGAATCTGAAAAATCAGTATAACCAAGAGATGACTAGTTATGGAGTCAGGCAGACACTGATTTCTCATCTACCTACTTGTTTTGTAGCATCTGCAAAGTCATGTAATCCTGTTTCAATTTATTCACCTGTTAAATGGGAGTGATGCAAAAACAAGTGAAACATTTGATTTAGTTTAAAACATGAAGTAGAAAGAAGAAGAGTTGTTTGTTTAATGTTCACTCAACAAATATTTATGCAGAAATTGGCATGTGTCAAACAAAAATGACCTTATGTTTCAAAAGTCTATTTCTAGATACATGGGTTAGAATGAGTAACTCCAATGAGCCCTTTTCATTAATAAAGCAAACATATTTGTATTACCTCTAATTTCCTTCTCCATACATACTTCTAAACACAACTTCAGTTTTATAGGACAGAAAACCTTGTCTTTCAGTCTATAGTCAGCACAACATTATTTTGTGGGAAACATGTTTCAGGAGAAAAGTAAAATATTGATGATTTATTGATCTTTTATTACACTCTGAAGAAACAGTATTATATAGATTTATGCTTTCAATGAGGTCATCATTATAAAGTGCCACTCCAGTGCAGCCTGGATGCCGAGTCTGAGCAAAGGACAAAGGATTAATGAAACACGCACTCTGGATGTTGCAGAATCAGAAGCCCTTTATTATACATCACAAAGGGGGTTTTATACGTAACCCAGACAGGTGGGTCAACAGAATGGAGACCTCATTGCCAGATCCTCGGGTTAGGGCCAAGGCAGTGCGTACTCAGGAAGCAGGGTTGGAAAACAGATCTGAGAGTACAGAACTTGTAAGTTTCTTAGAAGCCCAGAACAACAAGGGCAAGAAAGGTTACCAACAAGGGAGGTTAAGTGGGAAGGCCACGCCTTCATTAGGTCCCAACAATAAAGTTCACTGTGAGGAAATACTGCTCTATTAGTGACTCCTACAGCACTCATAGAATGATTTGAATTCCTGATTTGTAAAAATATTTGTGTGTCTCCAAAAAAATCAAACTTCAAGCAAGTAATCTCAAAATAGTTATAAACCTGAGACAGGATTCTTCTAAAAATGTCTGGTGTATAAGTTTAAAAATTTGTTTTTTAACCTCTGTAATAAATATTCAAATATTTCAACAAAGCACTTCTTATACTTTAGAAAATATAAAAATACACAGAAAAGTGACAACCCTCTATTTTCAGGTACCCCAATTCTATACAACAAGTTTAATTATGCTTAAACAAAATATCTTCAGTAAAACTTTATATTATTATTTCAGATCATTGTAAAAAATCAGTTTGATATAAACACCACAACAATTTAGCTATTTCCAACTTTAACTTCTAGATAGTATTTCTCTAAACCACTTAGGAGACAATAATGAGTGAGGAATGAAAGCATCCTGTCATCCTTGAACTTACTTTATTACTGATAACAGGGTTGGGTACAATCTCATATCTTCTAATTAAGCTATGCTCTGTCAGATGATGGCAAGGCTACACTCCTCAGACTCCTTATTAAAATAAATTACTCAACTCCTAAGACCATTTGTTAGCTGTGTGATAAGGATGCATCTGGTGAGAGTATAGATACAAACTGATATGACAGAGACATTTTCAAAGCAGTCAATTCCTAGGAAGATGAATCATCACAGCAGACTGATTTTCCCCATTAACACTACTAAACATTGTCACTCCTCTACAACAGAACAGAAAATAAAATCTTTTTAACATAAAAAGTACAGTATCATTTGAGTAAAGTAAGTAAAAGTGGTCATAGCCACTGAGGGACTTTCTCCACTGATCCTTAAACACTCCATTCTGCTAGATTAACAGGTTTATTTCCAAAATTAAACCAGTTTCACACTGAATTTCATAAGAGATTTTAAAAAAGCCTTCAAATAGTCCATTTTCAACACTCCTTGCTAGAACTACCAGTAGTTACAGTGACATTGACTATAAATTAATTTTGGTGGTATTTGGATAACATTATTTTCTTTTGCTCAAGTACCATTTAGCCATAAATATAAAAGCAATCTCTAGTGACATATTCAATGAAAACAAATGACAATGTTCTCTTTCATCAGCTGTATTTTTTCAATGATAGTGGCTTTTATTTGCTCCACAATTTCAAAAGACCAGCCAGGCCCACTTTATCCCAGCACTCATGGTTTCTAGTCTTATTCACAAACTTTAGTATTTTTTTTACTACACCTTACACAAAAGGAATTTTAAATATTCTGAGATAAAAGTGTTCCATAAAACAGAGTAATGAAATAGAAGTAATTATTTCTTTCCTCACTTCTTCTTTCCTCACTCCCTCCTTCATCCTACACTCTCTTCTCTGTCTCCGCTACTCATAATCACCTCTTGCAAGGAAAAGAGAAATTCAAGGAAATGTTGATCAGCGTCAACATTTATATAACAACCATATATGCAAAGGGTCTAATCTAGGGTTTCTTCCCACCTTGTTTTCAGACATCATCTTGATGACAAAAGTTTTGATGGCAAAAACACTTTCTGAAAACTAAGTACAAATTTGCTATCATCTATCTGTACTAACTCCACTTTCATTACTTCTATTTTTCATCATAATTCCAACCAGTAGATGTACATCTAAAGTTATACTTAACTTTACATATAATCATATGCATGTACACCTAACATTATAGAAAAATATCAAAATTGAAATGATACCCACTTGTGGTTTGATGTTCTTGTGGTCCTCACTAAAAAATTGGATCAACAACAGTTGTAGATGCAGAAGCAGTTTATTAAGAAAGAGAATATTTCCAAGAAAAGAAGTGTTCCTGGGCTGGGAGAAAATTCAGAAGCTCAGTAGCCCTGGGCCAGAAGGGTTCTTACTCCTTATCCATTATTTGCACATACTGCTTCCCTCATATTTGCATACTTCAGCCTTTTTCTTTCCATACTCCATATGTCAACCTTATTGGAAAGAAGTTTCTAGTCTTCCTCTGCCAACTGACGTTTTTCACGTGGTAATCTTAAAGCCTCACTCCCTATCCTACTCTCCTGCCACACTAACCTATATAGAAAATGTCTGAAAGGTATTTTTTTTTTACATTTCACTTTCCTAATAAGCAGTCCGCATTAACAAAATCTATGAGAGTGTTGGGTAGTCTGACAGTGTGCAATAATACCGTTTTACTTGCTTAAATTTGGTTGCTTGAACATCTACCACATACCAAGTTGTGAGAAGTTTCAAAAAACATTAGGAAGTTCTCCACTCTTATGAAATATACAATAAAACAGAAGTCATAATAAAGACACATGAAAAACTTTCAGAAATCATATCAACTATTAATTTAGATAACTACAATATATATGAGCACAAACATTGTGAGAATTTCAGGTGTTCTGGAAGGATCACCATCAAAATTGAACTCACGGAGTTTGAAAGAGACAAAAGGTAGTGTGGTAACAAATGAATAGTACAGTATATGTTTAAATCTGTTATAATGATTTGTAGAACAAACCAAATGTGCTGCAGCCAGCACAGCCTGGATAGCCAAGACTGGTGGGGGAGTGCCAGGATTGAGACACAGAGGCTTCTTTTCAGGTGGAAGAACAGCAACCTTTATTTTGCTCAGCGACCTTTTATACCTCTACTCCTTCTGTGGAGACCCACAAGCCAGAAAGTATACAAACATCCTTGTCAATTACAGACCCCAAGGAATTTCTGCTGTCAGTCAGGGGGAGTGAGGGCAGTTGGATCACAACACAAATGTAGTAAGCAAATACTGCAAAGAATAACCATACCCATACATTCACACATATGTATTTGCATTCAAGATAAATACATCAATTAAGATAGAAATTATGGAGTTACATATAGCTTATAGAAACAGTTTTTGAAATATTATCTCATTTCAGTCCCACACTACATTAGCTAGTAGATATGATAAGTAGCTAGTTTCTTGGAGCATCTCTATGATTTCAGGTATGCATATGAACTCAGAATGATATTCCATCCAAGAACTATTTGCCTGATTAATTCAGACACCTTTAAGACATATTGTTTGAATATATTAGAGGCAGATAGCTTCTTTCCAAGGAAAGAACAAAAGTAACTGTCTCAAATACATATACATACAATGCACACACACATACACAAAGCAATCATGAACAAGAACAAATAGCTGGAAGTATTACAATTTTGATGTCAGATGTTCTACTGTATATGTGTTAATTTTAAAATCTCTTTGGTCAACGGCTTAGAGAGAGAGAAAATAGGTAGAATTGAAAGAGATGTAAGATACAAAAGTAAAAGTAATACCCCTGGACCCAGCAATACCACTCTTGGGAGTATACCCAAGAGATGCCCGATCATATGACAGGGGCATTTGTTCAACTATGTTCATAGCAGCA
>NW_004949157.1:1906499-1915849 GCF_000317375.1 Microtus ochrogaster
AAAAAAAAACTAAAAAAAAAAAAGTAAAAGTAAGCAAAAATTTTATCAGTCTACAAAACTTCCGCACAGCAAACAAAAGAAAAAGAAACTGCAGTGTTAGGAAAATATATTTCTCAAACAAATATCTGAAAAATATCTAATGCCAAAAACATATAAAACCAATGGAGTACTACACAGCAGAAAAAAATAATGACATCTTGAATTTTGCAGGCAAATGGATGGAGCTAGAAAACATCATTTTGAGTGAGGTAACCCAGACCCAGAAAGACAATTATCACATGTATTCACTCATAAGTGGTTTTTAACCATAAAGCAAAGAAACCCAGCCCACATATCACAATCCCAGAGAACCTAGACAACAATGAGGACCCGGAGAGACATACATAGATGTAATCTACATGGGTAGTAGTAAAAGACAAGATCTCCTGAGTAAATTGGAGGGGGGAGGGAGAGAGGGGAGCAGAGAAAAATGTAGAGTTCAATAAAAATCAACAAAATAATAAAAAAAAGAACTGTACTACTAAATGTAAGTCCCACGTCTCAGGGCCACCTGAGAGCACAGGAATCCCATTAAACCTGGATATTTTTAATTTGGCTTGTTGTGATTGGGATTTTTGAATAGGCAGAGAGCTTACATTAGGAAAAATTCCTAACACTTTGTAGCAAACAAACACGCTTTAAAAATGAGCAACATACTTGACATTTCTCCAAAGAAGACAAATGATCAATGAGTACATCAAGAGAGTCTCAATATTACTTATTACCTGGAAAATCTAAATCCAAAGCACAATGAGATATTACCTCACACTTGACAGGGTCACAGACAAATATGTTGAAGATATAGAGAAAACTGAAACCCTGTGAACAGTTTTCAAATATAAAATGATGAAGTGGCCATTCAAAAGATTCTGAATGATCCTGAAAAAAATTAACAATTGAATTAACATATGATCAAGTCATGCTATTTCTAGGTATTGATATAAGATAACTGAAAATAGGATCTCAAAGAGCTAACTGAATTCCAGTTTGGGGGACTATAGAATGCTATGGGATTCCCCTCTGTATGCTGTAATATCATTGGTTAATAAAAAAACTGTCTTAGGCCTGTGATAGGGTAGAGTAGAGCTAAGCAGGGAAAACTATCTGGATGCTGGAAGAAAAGACACAGACTCAGGGAGAAGCCTTGGAACTGCCAGAGGCAGGCTGGAACCTTGTAAGTAGGCCATAGCATAGGCCTCTTGGTAAAACACAAAATAATTGAAATGGGTAAAATTAAGATATAAAAGCTAGCCAATAAGAAGTTAGAGCTAATAGGCCAAGCAGCGATTTACTTAATACAGTTTCTGTATTGAGAGTCTGGGCAGCCGAAAAACAAACAACCTCCCTCTTACTACAATGGAAAGTACCTAAAGGGCATTGTTAGGGAAGTGAAAAAATTTAAATATTGTGGAGGTCCAAAGAGGCCAAAGGTCAGAGAGTTTGGGACTTGTTTCTAGTTCATTCAAAGGTTATTGTGCTTCTACCTCAAACAATGGTTCCACCTAGTTGTAAATCAGAGGGTTCTCTTCTCTTAAGGCTTCTCAACAGGTTCAGCTACTTGCTAGACCTTGTGCTCCTAGAATAGGGAAGTAGTTGGTTCCTACCTAAAACAAAAGTCTAAAGATATAACTAAGTTCCAGTTCCCTTTATGGAAATATCTTGGGATTCTACCCAGGGAGTGGTTTTCCTAGAGCCCTAAAATGTGAGTCTAGGGCATGAGCATGATGAATGTAGTTGGTGGCTTTCATTTTGTATGTTAATGCAGTCTTTTATCTTTTGGGGCCAGGGGTATATTAAAAAGTTGGAAATTAAACACAGGCAAATTTTCATTACTCACTGAAAAATTCGCTTTCGATACTATCCTATATGTTTCTGCATTTTATTATTATTATTATTATTTTTTTGGTTTTTCAAGACAGGGTTTCTCTGTGGCTTTGGAGCCTGTCCTGGAACTAGCTCTGTATACCAGGCTGGTCTCGAACTCACAGAGATCCGCCTGCCTCTGCCTCCTGAGTGCTGGGATTAAAGGCGTGCGCCACCAACGCCCAGCTTGCATTTTATTATTTTGATTTGCATCTTTGTATTCTTTACTATATTTCTAAATTCCCACTCCTCCACTCTAGAGAAAAATATTTTTGTCTAGGCTGGCCCCCAACAAAATATGCAATAGAAGTTTATTCAACCTTAAAAAATAAGACCATCCTTTTCACATAGTAGATCATGTATGAGCAGACCTGTCTGTTTTAGAAGGAACATATATATAGCAACACAAAATGAAACTAAGACAACTATTTTAATGGTTAATCCTCATCATCAATTTGATCAGATTTGGGATCATATAGCTGGGCATGTCTGTGAATACTCTGACAGAGGAGGGATATTGCAGCCTGAATATGGGTAGGATCAAGAAATGAAGAGCCAGCATTCATCTCTTTCTTCCTAATTACAAATGCAATGCCTCCAACTACATTATACCCTTGCCATCATAACATCTCCACCATTACAGACCATTAAACTCTTAACCAAAGTAAACTTTTCCTCTATTAAATTCATCTTTGTTGGGTATTTTATCACAGGAGTTACAAAAAAATTAGAATATAAAATATTGGTACAACAAAATAGGGTTGTAGATGTGAGAAACCTGACCTATTGTCCTAGGTTTTCTGCAATGGTTCATAAGATAAATGCTTAAAACTTTGGAGTTGTGAGGTACATAAACTCTAGAACATTGTAAGTAGAGACTAATGGACCATTCTGGTTTAATTTCAGAATAGGACACTGACAAAATGTAGGCAAAAAATGCATGAGGTTTTGGAAGGGAGGAAGAACTGATATGGGATTCCCCACAATATGTTCTGAATACGATTGGTTTAAAAAGAAACTGCTTTGGGCCTACAGCAGAGCAGGACAGAACAGAGTTAAGTTGGAAAAAACTAAACTGAATGCTAGGAGAAAGAGGGTGGAGTCAGGGAAAAGCCATGTATCCCTGCCAGAGACAGATGCCGGAACTTTACACAGTAAGCCACAGCCACATGGAGATGTACAGATTAATGGAGATTGGCTAATTTAAGATGTTAAGAGCTAACAAGAAATATGTTTAAGCTATTGGTCAAACAGTATTGAAAATAATATAGTTTCTGTGTAGTTGTCTTGTGAGTCTGTGCAGTTGGAATCACACAAGCAAACTCATACAGCAAAGAACACTACAGGACCTAGGATAGGTGCCATTCTTTTGTATTATAGAATAACCTGCCCATATTCTTAGAACTTGCATTGGATTGAATTCAAAAGCAAGTAACTCAAATTTCATTGACAGAGAAAATCTGACAACCTTGTAACATTTAGGCTTGGCATAGTCACTGCTCTTTGCTCCTTTCCAGGTCTATAGTGAGAAAAATGGCATTAATTATAATAGAAAGAAAATAAAAATGTAAAATTTAACAGTCAAAGGAACATGAAATAGTTTATTCTTGCAGAAACAAAGGTAAAGAAACAAACAAAAAGTCATGATTGTTAAGAGACTAGTGTCATTAAAATGAAACCTTCTGCTCTTTATTAAGACAATGGAACAGGTATTTCTGGAGACTTTCAATGCCCTTAAAATTTTCAATAAGGATAGAAATAGAACAAGATTTTTGTCAAGTACAGCACCAGGAATTTCAAACACAGTCTTAGGAGCTAGAATATAGTATATCAATCTCTCTTGTTATCAACAGTAAAGAAATGTGACTAATAAAGTCTGTATTGTCCATCGTCTCATTAAGATAATAGGAAAGAGAGAAAAATATAAATGAATTTAAGACTTACAAGTGATAGAAGTCACTTTCTATGAAATCATTCTGTAAAACATGTTAACTAAATGAAAATTAAATCATAAAATTATCTTCTGCACAAAGTATAAGATGTTGTACTGAAAAATGAGTCGTGTATTGAAAATTATATTGGAATGAATAAGGCTAATGATTCAAGTAACTAATAAAAGCCTTTGGTAAAGGGAAATGAATTTGAACATTGTATAATGACATGTGTCTATGAGAATATAATGATAAAATCCATTCCTTAGTACGCTAACTTTAAAAAATTCATAAAAATTGACAAAGCATATTCTAATTGAAAATATTTAGATCTTATAAGTAAATTCAAGCTACCTCTTCTAAAAGGTGGAGGAAACTGGCAAATGTTCAGTAATATAAAGATGGTAAACTCACTAAGGCATTGATAGAAATGGGAATAGATATGAAAACAAATTTGAGAGAGGAGTAAAATAGGTATATTTAAATTTGGTAGACTAGTAGATAATAGTAGACATAAATCTGCATGCTATTATAAAAAACTGAAATTCTATTTGTTTTTAAAGATTTGTTCTTAAAATACATGATAGAGTACTTGTCTAGCATTGACAAGGCCCTGGGGCTATATCCTGAACATATAGGAAAAAAAAAACCCTGACAATTTTAAGTACATATGAATGAAAATATTCTACTTAGAATAAAGCCACTTTTAATTAAAAACAAAAAGCATTTTCTTCTCATATCACCAAAACTACTGCATCAAATAAATTAATAGAAATATTAATTGAATAGGAAAAATAATTAAACTCAATAACAGAATTGGGAAAATGATACTAAGGAACAATTCTCTTGCATTATGTATAAGAACTTGCTAATTATGTCTGCCTGTGGAGAAGAGAACTCAATGTCTGGGAAACTAAGAATGAAAAATAAATTTTATTTCACTGTATATAGTTACATATCTTTTGAATTTGGAGCATTGTATATTTTTACATGTGAAAGTAAATATATAACTGTAACACAGGATTCCCCTCTGTAAAAAAAAATATTTACTCATGTCATAATTTAATTATCTGCTACAAGCTCTCCAAGTAAGCTTTAAGTTCTCTTTAACTTTAGCTATGCCTTCCACTAAGGCCACACAAGTTTCAAAGAAACTGTTTGAATTTAGTCAAGTTTCAAAAGAATGAGAAAATATAAAGGATTAGAAGGCAACACTTATAAGAATGATCCATGAGTGATGTATATTGTTTATAATCAGATTTTATTGATTAGAAGAAAAATATTGTCTCATCCTGATGCAAAGGTAGGAACATTGAACTATTGGTATAAAAAGATAAACTCGGTTAGGAAAGTTCCTAATACATGAATCTGTTCAAATTGTTTATTTTTTTCTTATTTATTTTTAAGAAAAATTATGTTTAGAATGAAATAAAATAAACAATGAATATAACAAGTTCTATCAAGAAATTGTAGATAAAAAATAACTGTGTCCCAGAAGCCATAAGTTATTGAACAAAAGGACAGTGCCAGGTATGGGGTACCTCTTTTTGAGTCATTGGTTAGGCAGTTTGCATAATGCACCAAAATAATACAAGATATTTTTATTACTGAACATTTGGCCATGGGGTATACAGAAATCAAACTGGAGGCTTTCTCCCTGCTAGATAGCTTTCATAGTGTTAGAAGGTGCTATGTAGACTACTGGAGAAAGAAAAGATATCAATAGCCTTACCCAGATGTGAACCCTGTGAGCTATAATACTGCTCCCTTTTAAGATCCGCCTACCCGAGATAGCCATCTACCCCATCCCCAAAGCATCGTTCTCTGTGACCTCTGTGGAGACCAATACTTGGTGGACATAAGAGGTGAGACAACAGTGGCCCTGGGGCCTTGGACCCCACAATTTCTAAAACCTCCACGTGGGAAAAAGGCCAGGGGCCCCCACCCCAGGTGCCTTTGGCATTCCTAGCACCAGCAGGGAGCTGGTCTTCCAGACAGCCATCTACCCCACCCCCAATTAGTCTTTCCCTGCAAGTTCCCTGGAGACCAATTCTTGGTGGACATATGAGACATAAGATGAGCAATTTAAATAGACCTAAAAGCCGCTAGGAGGTAGAAGCTGCCTGCCATCAAAAACCTCCCAAAGGAAAAAAAAAACCCAGGGCTGGGTAGTTTTTAATGCTGAATTCTACCAGAACTTTCAAGAAGAGCTAATACCTATAGTCTTCAAAGTGTTCCACATAATAAGAACAGAAGACTCACTGCCAAACTCTTTTTATGAAGCTACATTTACCCTGATACAAAGAACACACAAAGACTCAACAAAGAAAGAGAATTACAGACCAATATCACTCATAAACATGGATGCAAAAATTTGCAATAAAATTCTGGCAAATCGAATAGAAGAACACATCAAAAAAAATCATCCATAGTGACCAAGTAGGATTCATACCAGAGATGCAGGGCTGGTTCAACATACCCGGATATTAATTCACACACCTATGAACACCAGATTTTTGACAAAGAAGCAAAAAAGATACAATGGAAAAAAGAAAGCATCTTCAACTGGCATAACTAGATGTCAACCTGTAGAAGAATGAAAATAGATCCATATCTGTCACCATGCACAAAACTCAAGTCCAAATGGATTAAAGACCTCAATATAAATCCGACCACACTGAACCTGATAGAGGAGAAAGTGGGAAGTAACCTTCAATGCATGGGCACAGGATACCACTTCCTAAATATAACCCCAGTAGCACAGACAATAAGAGCATCAATACATAAATGGAACCTCCTGAAACTGAGAAGCTTCTGTAAAGCAAAGGACACAGACAATAAGACAAAACGGCAGCCTACTGAATGGGAAAAAACTTCACCAAACCCACATCAGACAAAGGGCTGATCTCCAAAATATATAAAGAACTCAAGAAATTAGGCATTAAAATTCTAAATAACCCAATTAAAAATGGGGTTCTAAACTAAACAGAGAATTCTCATCAGAAAAACTACAAATAGCCAAAAGATACTTAAGGACATATTCTTCTTCCTTAGATATCAAGGAAATGCAAAGCAAAACAACTTTGAGATACCATCTTACACCTGTAAGAATGGCTAAGATCAAAAACGCTAATGATAGCTTATGCTGGCAAGGTTGTGGATCAAGGGAAACACTCATCCATTGCTGGTGGGAATGCAAACTTGTACAACTACGTTTGAAATCAGTGTGGCAGTTTCTCAGAAAACTGAGAATCAACCTACCTCAGGATCCAGCAATTTCACTCTTGGGAATATATCCAAAAGATGCTCAATCATACTACAAGAGCATTTGTTCAACTATATTCATAGCAGCATTATTTGTAATAGCCAGAACCTGGAAACAACCGAGATGCCCCAAAATGGAAGAATGGATAAAGAAATTGTGGTAGATCTACACATTAGAGTACTACTCAGCATAAAAAATAATGACATCTTGAATTTTGCATGCAAATGGATAGAATTAGAAAACATTATTCTGAGTGAAGTAAACGAGATCCAAAAACACAAATATGGTATGTACTCACTCATAAGTGGATACTAATCATAACCAAAGAGCAATGAGCCTAAAATTCAGGATCCTAGACAAACTAAGTAATAAGGTGAACCCAAAGAAAAACATATATAAACCCACCTGGAAATTGGAAACAGACAAAAATTTGGAAGCAGCGAGGCTAGGGGTAGAAGCAAGGAGAGAAGGGAGGTTGAGGAGAACTTGAGCAAATGGGGGTAGTCGAGATGGAGGAAGGACAGATATGAGGGCAAGGAAAGAGATATCTTGATTGAGGGAGCCATTATGGAGTTAGCAAGAAACCTAGCTCTAGAAAAATGCCCAAGAATCCACAGCGATGACCCCAGCTAAGACCCTAAGCAACAGACGATAGGATGTCTGAACTGACCTTACCCTGTAGTCAGACTGATGATTATCTTAAATATCACCATAGAACCTTCGTCCAACAATAGATGGGAACAGAGGCAATGACCCACATCAGAGAACTGAACTGAGCTCCCAAGATCCAGTTGAAGAGTGGAAGGAGTGAGAGTATGAACAAGGAATTCAAGACGATGAGGGGGTCATCCATTGAGACAGTTTACTTGAGTTAATGGGAGCTCACCAACTCCAACTGGACTGGCAGTGAACGAGCATGGGAACAACCAAGCCCCGATAAAGAAGGTTGACAGCTGGGGCAGACTAAGGGGCCACTGATAGTGACACTGGGATGTGTCTCTACTTGCATATACTGGGTTCATGGGATCCTATTCTCTTTGGATGTAAACCTTGCTCAACCTAGATGTGGTAGAGAGGGTCTTGGAATTTCCACAGGGCGGGGTGCATGGAACTCCCTTAGGGTAGGAGGGGTGGGGGTAGGGTCTGTGGAGGGAGAAAGAGGGGATGGGGAGGAGAGGAAGGAGTGTGAATTTGGATTATTATTTTTTTAAGCAATAAAAAAAGAATTAAAAAAAATATGCCTACCCATGGTTGCAATAGTGGGTGTGAATTCTATAAATATATTTGGAATTGAATTTAAAGCCTGTTCACAGGAGGGAAAACCTACCTGGTGCTAAAGATCTTGCCAAAAAAACCTGTATGTCATCTTGGAGAACCTACTAATATTTTGCTAAATGAACATAGCATCAAAATGTCTTTGAAATATTTATCTTTATACCTTTAGATCACAATAGTTCTCAGACATTATCAGAGAAGCTTCTCTTCACAGTAGGCAGCAGTCAATACAGATATACACAAATAGACAAAATATAGAAAATAAATGACAGTGGAAAACTCAGTCTTTAATGAACATCTAGATCTCACCAACACCACCACCAAGGTTCAGGGAACACAGCCAGAAAAACTATCAGAAAGTTTGTAAGGGACAGAGGTTGGTGAGAACTGCTGGAAATCAGAGTCTTCTAGACTTGACAGTAATATTACTCTCAAAACTAGCGTCATAGGAGGTGTGGTTTCCTAAACAAAACCTGCACAAGTTCAAGCCAGTCAACATTACAGCATTGGTGGGAGAGATACACTTGAAGTTGCAGCCCTAATTAGTGAACAGCTAATGGATATAAGGGAGATGAAATTTCATTCAGTGATGTGAAAACTGTTAGGTTGTCCATGTTCCAGTAGGTGGCCCCACACCTACGTGCATACAGGCAGTACTAGTTGGACTCACTGAGTGTTGTCTGACAAAACTTCTTCTGGAGAGACAGAGATACCACAACAGACCAAAATACAGATACCAGCAAAGTCCAACTTGGTAAACCACTAAGTTTTATCGGGGCTACTCACCAGATTATGGCTAAGGTACTACTTAGAGGAGCATAAATGAATCAAAAGCAGCTGCATTACCAAAACTCACTCTAGCAAGGGTGACATCACACAAAACCTAGGAACCTGGAGCACACCGAACAGCCTGAAATCAGCTGAACCAGTTAGAATATATCCTGGCGGGGCGGTGGTGGCACACACCTTTAATCCCA
>NW_004949157.1:1916094-1929682 GCF_000317375.1 Microtus ochrogaster
ATATCCTTTCCACGTAATTCTGTTGATGTTGATCTAAGCCCCTCCCAGGCAACTCCACTGGTTTCTACTTTTACCAAGCAGCTGGGCACATTAGTAAAAATTGATCCTATATCTGATAGTAAGAATTAATTAGGCTCTCATATTTGAAGATGATACAGATCACAAAAAATGTAACCAACGCAGCAAAAATCAAAAGAAATAACACAAAGATAACCCCGGAATTCTAACACTTAGAGATTAATGGTCACTCTAATAAATACAAAGTATTTTGGAGGGGGAGGAAGATGAAAAGTTTCTAGAACTCAACAAAAATAAAAACATCTTATGAAATCTTATAACTGCATGTAGGATAATGTAGAAAGTTAAAAGTTACAGTATTATAACTGAAGAAATATTAAATGCACATGAACTAATTTTTCAGCTATAAAACTACACAAATGACAACAAAATGAACCAAAAATCAGGTTAAAACAAAACTTAAAGTTGTTTAAATTATGTTGTCGGAGGTTTCTGTCCCACCTGGTCCTGCAGTCGTTCAGTCCCAAAGAAACACACAGAAGTCACATTAATCATAAACTGGTTGGCCTAGTAGCTCAGGCTTCTTATTAACTCTTATAACTTATATTAGCTCATAATTCTTGTCTGAGTTAGCCATGTGGTTTTGTACCCTTTTTGGCAAGGCAGTCACATCTTGCTTGCTCTGTGTCTGGCTTCCTCTGTGTCTGGGCGATAACTGCAGACTGACTGTTTCCTCTTTTCAGAATTCTCCTGTTTTCATTGCTTTGCCTCTACTTTCTGCCTGGTCATCCCACCTATACTTCCTGCCTGGCTATTGACCAATCAGCATTTATTTAAAATACAATTGACAGGGTACAGATCATTGTCCCAAAGCAAAAATTACAGTAAAATCCTTCTAACCTACATTTATAGGCACTTGTTAAATTCAAGAGAAAACAGGACTAAGGAGGCAAAGTCAAAGTAAGAGAAATTTTCAGTGAGTCTAGAATAAAAACAGTATTTTTAAACATTTCTTGTGATTGATCATGAACTTCAGGTTTAGGATCTATCAAAGCACAACTTTGGTTCTCAAAGGTCATATTGTCACTAGATGAGCTGCAACCATCAGCTTTAATGCTATTTGAAAATCCTAGACAGGTGATATAAAGAATAGGAGTCAAGCCATACAGAAACTGTCAACAATTTGAAAGATGGCAACCCTCAACTGTTTTACTCTAACTAATTTGTCTATACTCTTGTTGTACTATATATAACATGGCTGCTTGAAATATCTTCCTGTTTTGTCTTTTCCTTTTAGCCCACTAGACATAAGGGTTGCATTTTTTCTTTTACATTCTTCTAGTATATCACTTGATCACCTAGTTTAAAAATCCAGTTTATGAATAACTGAATTAGAGGAAATAGACACCAAGAAAAAAGGCAAAAAAATATCTTTCTGTGTTAAAAAAAATACCCCTATGAAGATGCCATAGGTCCGCATAGATTCAGGTAACAAATTTTCAATCAGAAGCACACCAAATGAGGAAAAGAATGCTTAAGTAATCTAGGAGAGCTAACTAATTAAAAGACAAAGATTTTTTTAAACTATCTAAATATTTCAAAAATATTTCACTAATTTTTGAATATTCCCAATCCTAAAAAACAGCATAGATAATGCTATCTTAAGCACAATAAAATCTGCTAACAAGACTTAAGTCTATTTGCTGAGTAGTGTACCTTTGGAGTATTGTTAATTTATTTTATTCCTTGGAATATACATAAAATATGACTCAAAAGAAAAGGAAAACAGAAACAAAGAGGAAGTGTGAAGTTTGGAATAAATTAATGCTGCACCACAGAAAGAAATTAAAAAGGAGAATCTGTTCATACATCATCCACACTACCCTCATTCACACAGAGTAAAAACTTTTCAAAGAGAAGTTATTATATAACCCAGTTTGCCATTGCTGTGACAAAATATTTTTGAAAAAAATAGCTTAAGGAAAGAAAGATTGATTTTAGTCTGTGCTCTCAAAGATTTCTCTCCTTGGTCCACTGGCTCTATTGCTTTGGGGCCTATTAAAGGCAAATCTTGATGGTGGAAGGCAACTAGCTGAGTACCTCATGGCAGCCATGAATCAGACAAGGGAGACAGAGAGACAAACAAGGTATGCCATTCAACAGCAAGCCTCCAGTAACCTACCTCCTTCTAGCAGGCCCCTCCTCCCAAAGTTTCCAGTATTTCCCAGAACAGAACCACCAGTTAAGAAGGGAGTGTACACCTCCTGAGCCTATGGGAGTATTTTATATTCAAATTATAATCCCTACCTTACCAAGTAAAAAACAAATTCTACCATTATTCTGCCTTTCCCTTCTTGTCTTAAAATGTTATTGAAACTTTTGCAAAGTATTTGTTTCTTCATTCAGTGTTGGAGTCAGGTAAAGGAACATGTGCATATTAAGCACATCTCTAGAGCCACATCCCCAGCACTACAAAATCTTTAAACATTCAAAGAAATTGTTCCTGTTTTAACAGTATCCAAGAAAGAAGTGAACATAGCAAGCTGTGCAAAGCCCTGAGTAAATATGACCAAAGGTGAAAAATTCTCAATTGATTAGGGTAGGACCTTGTTCTTGAAGGGTCACTGAACTTTATGTTTGCCTTCCTACGGTCATGCACACTAAAAACTGGCAGGATTTGATGTTTTAATGCTTTCTGGCATGGAAAAGAGTTTGGTTGTTATATTTTGCTGTGGTTTAAGTTGTAAAAGTGGTGATTAAAAAAGCTTAAAATGTTTTTGTCACTATCAGCAATTCTATATAAATACGTAGCACTATATCCAAACTAACAACTCTTTAGATTTCTTTGTCTAGTAAATTCCATTAATCCTTAGTTTCAACTAACTTATACATGACTTGTTTAAGGAATGGTCTGTCTGAACTTCCTAGATTAGTCCCACAATATCATCTCCTAATATCAAAACAACTTATATATCTCATTTTAATTGTTTGATGCATACTATAAGCCTATATAGGCTAGAGTTGTGTCATTGCTATTCACAGATGAATTCTTCATAGGATTCATGTTTCTGAACACAAAGTAGGCACAGGCAGATGCTATAAACATAATCCCCTCTCCAGCCAGCTTTATTGAATTTTGGGTAAGTAAATAACAAAATAAATAAGCACATAAATAAGGAAGCACACAGCATAAATTTAGGTAAGGCCAGTGATAAAATCAGATTCATATAAGAAAATTGAAGGAATGAATACTAATAGCACCAGTATAATATAGGTTAAAAATAAGGCTCAGAGAACTTTAATATTTCAATTCAATATATGAAGAGAACTACATTAACTGTATACTGTGCTATTTAGATCCTAGATCTCAGATATGATTTATAACCAAGATTTGGTCTTCTTGCTACTAAGTGAGAAATGGCATAGTAAGAGACGTCCCAAGTCTGAAACTGACTAAATGAACAGCAAGATTCAAGAACTGTTTCGTAATTGCATCTTAATTGTCACTAAGACTTTGCTGCAGAGCAATGAATATTGTATCCCCAACATAAAAGCTACTATTTAAAGGATCATATTGGCAAAATTTGTCACTTTTCTGAGACATACACTCATCTTTCATACATGGACAACAAAACACCTTTTTGTAAAGTTAGTTTGAAAGATAATTAGCATTCAGGACCCAGCAAACTGTCTGGTTCACATAAATTCTATTTATTAGACTAAAATGAACTAGAATTTAAATCATATATTCCTTTCCCACCTTGAAATCTTGTGTTTCATGCATTCTTCTCTCATATCTGACAACACAAGAGTTACTTGATCAGTGGCTTGAAATTGAATAGCCAATCTTAGACACAGAGATTGAAATTAAGTCCTGAGGTAAGTCTGTATGTGTAGTAATAGGGGCGGCGGGGCCCCAGCACCCCAGCCGCACCCCGGCCGCCTCCAGCTAGCTTTACCCGAAATAATTACACTGACACTGTATTCTTTCAATCACTGCTTGGCTCTTTAGCTCCAGCGCTAATTCTCCCATATTAATTTAGCCCATTTCTAATCATCTGTGTGTAGCACCCCAAGGTGCGCTTACCGGGAAGATTCTAGCCTACGTCCATCCTGGGTCGGAGCTTCATCGCGAGTGCCTCAGAGAGCAGAGCTTTCGCCTCTGCCCGCAAGAGTAGAGCATCGTGTCTCTCTGACGTGTCTGCCCCCGAGAGGAGAGCTGTCGAGTCTCTGAGCTCACTTCCTCTTCCTCCCAGCGTCTGCTACTCCCACCTATGTTCTAACCTATCAGGGCAAGCAGCTTCTTTATTTAATCAACCAATGACCTTCCTCCATCATGTATGTTTCTTTTTAACAGGTTTCATGATTAGTACTGAAGTTGAGACATACCTCCAAAGAAATAAGAACTACCTTAGAATAATTTGGACTTCAAAATCTAATTAAAAGTTAGCTATTTAATCTTTTAAGATTAGAAATTAAAAAGATACAAGAGAAAAAAGAACCATCAAGGGATGAGATGAAAAAAAAAAAAACAGGACACAGAAAGAAAGTTATTCAATCAAATACTTTAAAAAAAAAAGATCAAAAAGGAAGCCTACTGAATGGGAAAAGATCTTCACCAACCCCACATCAGACAAAGGACTGATCTCCAAAATATATAAAGAACTCAAGATATTAGACATTAAAATTCTAAATAACCCAATTAAACCCAATTACAACCCTGTACCTACCAAGCCCTCCATTTTGGCTGCGAGGTCCTTGTCCCGCAAGAGGACCAGCTCCTGTGCTGAGGAGATCCATTCAGAGGGGTAAGTGTGTGCCTGTGCAGCTGGCCTGACACCCCGGAAACGGAGTATAGGCACCCTCCAATCCTGTAAACTTTCTGGCCATGCAGCGGGACTTCTCCTTGGCTACTGGCTTTCTCTATTTAGCCCATCCCAGCTTGTCCCCAAGCACCCCTTTCCATCTGTGGAGTCCTAGGATCTCCCAACTCAGCCTGCTTCAGGGCTGAAGACACAGCGGTAAGTGCTACTGCTGCAGGGTTTTTTGTTCCACATGACCCTGCACCTACCAAGCCCACCCTTTTGGCTGTGAGGTTCTTGGCCAGCAAGAGGACCTGCTCCTGTACTAAGGAAATCTATCCAGAGGGGGAAGTATGTTTCCTCCCAGCTGGCCAGATGCCCTGGGAATGGAGTACAGCCCCCCTCCATTTCCCTAAACATTCCTGGCCATTCAGTGGGACATCTCTCTGGAAACTGGCTTTCTCTATTTACTCCATCCCATCTTGCTAGCAAGCACTCCTGCTCATCTGTGGGGTCCTTAGATCCACCATCACAGCCTACTTCAGTGTGGAGGGGATCTGAGAGCCAGCTCCAGTGCTGAGGGGACCTAAGAGAAGGCAGACCAAGAAAAATCCCCAGGTATACAATTAGCCACAGCAAAGACTGGACCAAGACGCCAAGACTCTCCTGACCACATTTGAAGGAAGAGATGGGCAGGCACCAATGCAAAAATTACTCCAAAAACCTGAAAAGCAACATGATAACAGCAGAATCCAGTGAACATGTAACAGGAAGACTTGAACACCCTAATCCAAAAGAAGAAGAAGAAATTGACTTTAAATGTAACATTGTGAAAGTGATAAAGACCCTTAAACAGGATGTGAAAACTTCCCTTAAAGAAATGGATGAGATCTGGCGATGGATGGAGGTAGAGACAGAAACCCACACTGGAGCACTGGACTGAGTTCCCAAGGTCCAGATGAAGAGCAGGAGGGAGAACATAAGCAAGGAAGTCCGGACCACAAGGGGTTGGTCCATCCATTGAGACAGTGTGACTGATCTAATGGGAGCTCACCAAGGCCAGCTGAACTTGGGACTGAACAAGCATGTGATCAAACTGGACTCTCTAAATGTGGCTGACAATGGGGGCTGACTGAGAAGCCAATGATAATGTCACTGGGTTTTGATTCTACTGCATGTACTGGCATTTTGTGAGCCTAGTCTGTTTGGATTCACACCTTTCTAGATATGTATGGAGTGGGGAGGGCCTTGGATTGCTACAGGGCAGGGTATCCTGACTTTTCTTAGGACTGGAGAGAAAGGGGGAGGGGGGTTGGAAGGAGTGGGAGGGAAATGGGAGGAGGGGAGGAGGTGGAAATTTTTAATAACTAAAAAATAATTAAAAACAAAAACGAAAAAAAGAAATGGGTGAGAAGACAAACAAAAAGTTAGAAGAAATGAATAAATCCCTCAAAGATAGCCAAGAAAACCTAGAAAAAGCAATCAAACAGGTAATGAAAACAGTTCAAGACTTGAAAACTGAAATGGAGGTAATGAAGACAACACAAACTGAGGGTTGGCTGGATATGGAAAATCTTGGTAAATGAACAGGAACTACAGAGACAAATATAACTAACAGAATACAAGATATAGAAAAAAAGAATCTTAGACACTGAAGATACTATAGAGGAAATAAACTCATTGATCAAAGAAAATAACAAATCCATCAAATTCTTAACAAAAAATATCCAGGAAATTTGGACACCATAAAAAGACCAAACCTAAGAATAATAGGGGTAGGAGAAGGAGAACTCCAGCTCAAAGGCATAGAAAATATATCCAACAAGATTATAGAAGAAAAAATTCCCAACCTAAAGAAGGATATTCTTATGAAGGTTCAAGAAGCATACAGAACACAAAATAGACTGGATCAAAAATAATCTCCTTGCCATATAATAAAAAACACAAAACATACAGAATAAAGAAAGAATATTAAGAGCTGCAAAGGAAAAAGGTCAAGTAACATATAAAGGTAAACCTATCAGAATTACACCCAATAATTTTGGAAACCATGAAAATCAGAAGATCTTGAATAGATGTGGTGCAGACACTAACACCATGGATATAAGCCCAAACTACTATACTCAGCAAAGCTTTCTTTCACCACTGATGGAGAAAATAAGATATTCCAGGAAAATAACAAATTTGAACAATAAGTAGCCACAAACCCAGCCTTACAGAAAGTAGTAGAAGGAAAACCACAACCCAAGGAAGCCAACAAAACCCATAATAACACAGATATTTAACACTACAACCAAAAAAAATAACTGAAGTTAACAACCACTAGTTATTAATATCACTTAATATCAATGGACTCAATTCACCTATAAAAAGGCACAGGTTAAGAGAATGGAAACGAAAATAGAATCCTACATTCTGCTGTTTATAAGAAACAAAGCTCAACCACAAAAACAGACATTACCTCAGAGTAAAGGGTTAGGAAAAAGTTTTCCAATCAAATGGAACTAGGAAACAAGTGGCTGTGGTTATACTAATATCTAACAAAATTGACTTCAAACTTAAATCAATCAGAAGAGATGGAGAAGGACATTTTATACTCATAACAGGAACAATTCATCAGGATGAAGTTTCAATCATGAATATCTATGCCCCTAATATAAAAGCACCCACATATGTAAAAGAAACATTACTAGAACTCAAAGCACACATCAAACCCAACACACTAATAGTAGGAGATTTCAACACTCCTCTCTCGCCAATGGACAGGTCAACTAGAAAGAAACTTAACAGAGAAATAAGAGAACTAACAGATGTAATGAATCAAATGGACTTAACAGACATCCATAGAACATTCCACCCAAGCAAAAAAAGAATATACCTTCTTCTCAGAAACTCATGGAACTTTCTCTAAAATTGCACACATACTCGGTAACAAAGCAAACTTCAACAGATACAAAAAAAATTAATAATCACCTGGGTCTTATTAGATCACCATGGAATAAAGTTAAAATTCAACAACAATACTACCCCCAAAAATCCTACATACTCATGGAAACTGAGCAGTCAACTACTAAACCACCCCTGAAACAAGGAAAAAATAAAGAAAGAAATTAAAGTCTTCCTTGAATTCAACAAAAATAAAGACACAACATACCCAAACCTTTGGGACACTATGAAATCAGTTCTAAGAGGAAAGTTTATAACAATAAGTGCCCACATAAAGAAAATGGAGAAAGCTCATACTAGAGACTTAACAGCACCCTTAAAAGCTCTAGAAAAAAAAGAAGCAGAATCACCCAGGAGTAGAAGACTGGAAATAATCAAGCTGAGGGCTGAAATCAACAAAATATAAACACAGAAAACAATACAAAGACTCAATGAAACAAAGAGCTGGTTCTTTGAGAAAATCAACAAAATTGACAAACCCCTATCCAAACTAATCAAAAGGCAGAGAGAGAACACTCAAATTAACAAGATCAGAAATGAAAAGGGGGACATAACAACAGACACTGAAGAAATTCAGAGAATCATCAGGTCTTACTACAAAAGCCTATATGCCACAAAATTGGAACATGTAAAAGAAATGGACACGTTTTTAGATAAATACCATATACCAAAGTTAAACCAGGACCAGGTGAACAATCTAAATAGACCTGTTAGTCGCGAAGAATTAGAAGCTGTCATCAAAAACCTCCCTACCAAAAAAAGCCCAGGACCAGATGGTTTCAATGCAGATTTCTACCAGAACTTCCAAGAAGAGCTAATTCCTATACTCCTTAATGTATTCCACATAATAGAAACAGAAGAGTTATTGCTAAACTCTTTTTATGAAGCTACAGTTACTCTGATACCAAAACCAAACATAGAGTCAATCAAGAAAGAAAATTACAGACCAATCTCACTCATGAACATCGATGCAAAAATTCTCAATAAAATACTGGCAAACCAAATCCAAGAACACATAAAAAAATCATCCATTATGATCAAGTACGCTTCATCCCAAAGATGCAGGGCTGGTTCAACACACAAAAAAAAATCCATCAATGTAATCCATCATATAAATAAACTAAAATAAAACCGTATGATCATTTCATTAGATGCTGAAAAAGCATTTGACAAAATTCAACACCCCTTTATAATAAAGGTCTTGGAGAGATTAGGGATACAAGGGTCATATCTAAGTATGATAAAAGCAATACAGGAAGCCAATAGCTAACATCAAATCAAATAGAGAGAAACTCAAAGTGATTCCACTAAAATCAGAAACAAGACAAGGCTGTCCACTCTCTCCACATCTCTTCAACATAGTGCTTGAATTCTAGCAATAGCAATAAGACAACATAAGGAGATCAAGGGGATTCGAACTGGAAAGGAAGAAATCAAACTTTCATTATTTGCAGACAGTATGATAATGTACATACATAAGTGACCCCAAAAACTCTACCAGGGAACTCCTAAAGCTGATAAATACCTTTAGTGATGTGGCAGGATACAAGATCAACTCAAAAAAATCAGAAGCCCTCCTATACACAAAGGATAAAGAAGCAGAGAGAGAAATCAGAGAAACATCACCCTTCACAATAGCCATAAATTGCATGAAATATCTTGGGGTAACACTAACCAAGGAAGTGAAAGATCTATTTGCAAGAACTTTAAGGCTTTGAAGAAAGAAATTGAAGAGGACACCACAAAATGGAAGGATCTCCCATGCTCTTGGAGTGGTAGAATCAACATAGTAAAAATGACAATTCTACCAAAGGCGATCTATAAATTCAATGCAATCCCCATCAAAATCTCTACAAAATTCCTCACAGACTTTAGAGGACAATAGTCAACTTTACATGGAAAACCAAAAAGCCCAGGATAGCCAAAATAGTCCTATACAATAGAGGAAGTTCCAGAAGCATTACTGTCCCTGACATCAAACACTATTACGGAGCTACAGTAATGATAACATCTTGGTATTGGCATAAAAATAGAGACATTGATCAATGGAATCAAATTGAAGACCCGGATATTAATCCACAAACCTATGAACACCTGATTTTTGACAAATAAGCTAAAATTATACAATGGAAGAAAGAAAGCATCTTTAACAAATGGTGCTGGCATAACTGGATGTCAACCTGTAGAAGAATGAAAATAGATCCATATCTATCACAATACACAAAACTAAAGTCCAAATGGATTAAAGACCTCAATATAAATCCAACTACACTGAACCTGATAGAAGAGAAATTAGGAAGTGTCCTGCAATACATGAGCACAGGAGACTTCTTTCTACGTATAACCCCAGTAGCATAGACAATAAGAGCAACAATGAATAAATGGGACCTCCTGAAACTGAGCAGCTTCTGTAAAGCAAAGGACAATCATTAAGACAAAAAGGCAACCTACTGAATGGGAGAAGATCTTTTGCAACCCCACATCAGACAAAGGTCTGATCCCCAAAATATACAAAGAACTCAGAAAACTAGACATCAAAATTCTAAACCACACAATTAAAAAATGGGGTACTGAACTGAACAGATAATTCTCAACAAGAATTTCAAATGGCCAAAATATACTTAAGGACATGTTCAACTTCCTTAGTGATGAGGGAAATACAAATCAAAACAACATTGAGATACCTTCTTACACCTGTCAGAATGGCTAAAATAAAAAACACCAGTGATAACCTATGCTGGAGAGGATGTGTAATAAGGGGAACACTCATCCATTGCTGGTTGGAATGCAAACTTGTGGAACCACTTTGGAAATCAGTGTGGCAGTTTCTCAGAAAATTGGAAGTCAATCTACCTCGGGATCCAGCAATACTGCTCTTGGGAATATACCCAAGAGATGCCCAATAATACTACAAAAACATTTGTTCAACTATTCCTAGCAGCACTATGTGTAATAGCCAGAACCTGGAAACAACCTAGATGCCCCTCAATGGAAAAATGGATAATTCTTTCTAGTGTAGCATATCTACACATTAGAGTACTACTCAACGGTAAAAAAAAAAAAAAGGCATCTTGAATTTTGCATCCAAATAGATGGAAATAGAAAACACTTTACTGAGTGAGATAACCCAGACACAAAAATATGAATATGGTATGTACTCATTAGCAGATTCTAGCCATAAACAAAGAACATTGAGCCTATAGTTCTCAATCCTAGAAAAGCTAAGTAAAATGTGAACCAAAGAAGAACATATATAAATCCCCCTGGAAATTGGAAACAGACAAGATCACCAGGCAAAAGTTGGGAGAATAGGGGTGGGAGGGGGAAAGGGAGATGGGGAGAGAGAAGGCAGAAGGGGAGGGTTGGGGAGAGCTTGGGGAAGTGGGATGGTTGAGATGGAGAAAGACATATATGGGAGCAGGGAAGAAGATATCTTAATTAAGGGAGTCATTTTGGGGTTGGCAAGAGGCTTGGCTCTAGAGGGGTTCCCAGGTATCCATGGGTTGTTCCCAGCTAGGACCCTGTGCAGTGTAGGAGAGGGTGTCTGAACTGGCCTTGTCCAGTATTCAGACTTATGACCATCTTGAATATCACTATAGAACCTTCATCTGGCAACAGATGGAGATAGAGATAGAGACAGAGACCCATATCAGAGCACTAAACTGAGCTCCCAAGGTGTTGTTGAAGAGCAGAGGGACAGAGAATATGAGCAAGAAAAGTCAGGACCACGAGGGGTTGGTCTACCCACTGAGACAGTGTGCCTGATCTAATGGGAGCTCACCAAATCCAGCTGGACTGGGAATGAAAGAACATGGGATCAAACTGGACACTCTGAATGTGGCTGGCAATTGGGCCAGACTGGGAAGCCACTGGGATTTGTCTCTACTGCATGTTCTGGCTTTTGGGGATCCTAGTCTATTTGGATGTATACCTTCCTAAGCCTGAATGGAGGGGATAGGGCCTTGGAATTCCCACAGGGCAGGGTACCTTGCCCTCTCTTAGGACTGGAGGATGGGGAGGGGGAGCAGGAGGGAAGTGGGAGGCGGGAGTAAGTGGAAATTTTGAGTGGTATTATTTATAAATAAATAAGTAAATAAAAATAATTAATAACTGGCTGATGTGGGGTTCCCCTCTGTATACTGTGAATATTATTGGCTCATAAAGGAACTGCTTTGGGCCTATAGCAGAGCTATAAAGGAACAGAGCTTGGTGGGAAAAACTAAACTAAATCCCAGGAGAAAGGAGGCAGAGTCAGAGAGAAGCCATGAGGCCCCACAGGAGATAGACACCAGAACTGTAGCAGGTAAGCCACAGACACATCCACTCTCATCTGCTGCCAGAGGAAGTCTCTCAGATCACAACTGGACAAAGCACCAATCTTTGAATACAATGGAATATCATTAGGAGTCATTTCATTATTTTTTTTGCCGGATATATTTGGTCCTATCCTAGGTCTCTAGGCTACCCAGTTTTTGTTTCTTGAGTATCCATGCAGTGTATGTCATGGGGCACCCTCTTGCCCTCCCTTCAGAGATCAGGGAATCCCACAGAAGAAGGATAGGAAAGATCATAGGACTCAGAGGGAATGGAGGACACTAGAAAAATATGGCCCACTAAATCACCTAACTAGGGCTCATAGAGACTGGCAAAGCAAGTACAGGGTCTATATGGGTCTATACCAATTTCCCTGTATATATGTTATGGTTGTTAGCTTGGTGTTTTTATGGGAATTCTAATAGTGGGAAAGGGCATATCTTTGACTCTTTTGGCTGCTCTTGGAACATGTTTCCTTCTATTATCTTGCCTTGTCCAGCCTCACTATGAAAACTTTTACTTTGTCTTGCCATATCTTGTTTTTGTCATGATTGCATGTTGCTTCTTAGAGGACTTCCCTTTTCTGAAGCAGAAATGGACAGAGGAAAGGGTCTAAGGGAGATGAGAGGTGGGAGAAGCTGGGAGGAGTAGAGGAATGGGAAATTGTGATTCGATGTAATTATGAGAGAATATATTTTTACTATAAAGAAAAAAATAATAATACAATTGTTTGAAGATTTACAATATTACTGCAAATGTTTTCTAGAATAAAGGTGAAACAAGAAATATGATATGTGATAGACAAATTAAAGTGTGAATATAAACTTATATTTTAAAATGTCAAAAGTCTACTAACTGCAAAATTATGATAATTAAAATTGTTAGTTTATTACACAGAAATAATAAAAATAGCAAAAAAGAAAAAATAATTATGTTACAATCAAGAAAAGGTAGGCAAGGAGCTGAAGAACAAAGAAGGACAGGTGGCAGGAAACCAATACTAAGTCTGTGATCAAATGTTGTAAAGAAACCCATTCCTTAGTAGTATAAGTTAAAAATATAAGCAAAATTCTATTGTGAAAGATAGTTAATTGAGAAGACAGTAAATTTTACCCTTACCTCATGCAATCAGTATAATAAAGCTCAGGTGGATTAATAAGTTAAGCTTTAAAAAACCCTGAAACTATAAACCCTGAAAGTAAATATCTAGCTGTTTTATAATAGAAAAGACTGTCAAAAGAATATAAGCATTAAAAATAATCACAAGCAAAATAAACAAATTTGAATACACAGATTATAACTTAGTATTAAAAGCTGGGAAAAATACCCTAGGAATATTTCCTGTATATTAATTGACATATTAATGCTGTGGGATAATTAAGGCTCTGGACATAGGGGTAACAGACCCAGAAGCTAGACGAATACTTCTTGAATCTCTAACTTTTGAGAATGCAAACATAGAATGCAAAAAGATAATTGGGCCTTTAAAGTCTAGATCAGCACCTATG
>NW_004949157.1:1932734-1940243 GCF_000317375.1 Microtus ochrogaster
GGCACACAGCAGTCTAGTTGCCATCAAACAAATCGTAGCACTTTACTCCAAATGCTTCATTCAAAAGCTCTGTCTCCCACAGGAGCCAGACAGAGATTGCAATGGCGGCACAGCCCAGAAAGCCAGCATTTTAAAAACAGCCAGTTTTTTCCTACTGCTGAGTCAGGAAAATTTCAAAATGGAGGACATACCATTTTGTGCTAGCTCTGGGGTTGCCAGGTAGGAGCAGCACTCAGCACTTTAATTCTGAGACTGAGCGTGCAGCACAGAAATTCTTTTCATCCAAGTTACAGCCAAATCTGACAGGCAGAGCACTGCACAGTTTGAAAACACGCCATGCCCTTCCACCTGCCTAAGCCTGATTCGGCCTTCTGCCCAGGTGCAAGCGGGGAGCGCTGAGCCATCAGCACGGTCTCAGAGCACTGTCCTTCTGATCCCAAGCGGGAACACAAACATAAAATCCATTGAAATGCTTTAAAGCCAGAGTTCACGCTGGCAGCACAGCCCCAGGAAGCTGTGCTTTAAAATGATGCAGGGTTTTTTTCTGCTGCTGTTGCCGAATCAGGAAATCTCTCTACAACACGCCACCAACTAACAGCCAAAAGCTGTGTTAAACTCTGCTTTTTTTCTCTGATTAAAATTAAGCTCTCTCAGGTTTTACAGGGAGTTCATTACCACGCTGGGTGCCAACTGAAGGCGTATGTCACAAACAATGCCACACCAGTTTGGAATTATGATTAATAGGGTGGTATTTATTTAAAGGGGAAAAAAACTTACAGATCACTGTCCCAGCCCTCTGCGCAACCAGGAAGGGAGTTTAGTCGCCAGTGGAGCAGGAAGTGAAGAGAGTGAGGAGAGTGAAGTGGCCGCTTTTTTTCTATTCTTACTTAGTTTTTATTCATAATCATAAACTTAACTCTGCAATCCATCTAGACTTGAAGGGAAATGAGGAAAATATGGAACCCAAAGAACTTCAGTGAGAGCAGAGATTACAGGGTACTGAGAGCAGATGGGGCTGGGGTGCTATCCTGAGCTACAGAAGGAATGGTCTGGTGGGTAAGAAGCCCACAAGTCAAAAGAATTAGAGTTGTTCACAGTCGGAAATGGTGATCTTCTTGCTGGTCTTGCCATTCCTGGACCCCAAATGCTCTTTTACATTGTAAAGATTTGCCACTTGTATTAGTCTAATAAAATGCTGATTGGCTAGTAGCCAGGCAGAAAGCATAGGCAGGACAACCAGACTAAGAGAATTCTGAGAAAGGAAAGGAAGAGAATCAGTCAAAAGCCAGATGCAGATGAAGTAAGATGAGAATGCCTTGCTGAGAAAAGGAACCAAGTCACATGGCTAAACAGACAATAATTATGGGTTAACTTAAGTTGTAAGAGCTAGTTAGTAATGAGCCTGAGCTAATAGGACAAACTGTTTATTATCTCTGTGTGTTTCTTTAGGAATGAATTGCTGTGTGACAAGGAAGAACAGAAACTTTGATCTACATCTTATAGACAGTTTATATAAAATGAGAACTGTTACATTTCACTCAAACATAACATGTGAGAAAATACCCATCATTGTTTATAATTATTGTGAAATTAAACTGACTTATAGATGTCACTTTCCTACTATCGAAGTGGCAAACATATATTTAATATAATATTTAATGACAATGTTGTTAACTAGGGTAATGACTTGCCATTTGAGATCCACCTCGTTCAAACTTAGATGAAAGTTGATAAACATAAAACATTGAAATTTAAAAACTTATGACAGAAAAATAGGAAAAGGAAGCTATATTTATTATATGTTGAAGTAATTTCTTAGATATACTGGGCTAAATAAAATAAAATACATCAAATAAATGTACCCTTTTTGTTTTCATATGGAGCTTATAATTTTTAATTGTACATATGATTTTTTAAATTTGACTGTTGCATTATACTTCAATTAAAAAAAACTGGTGCAAAGTTATTAAAGGGCAAAGAAATATTTACCATCATATACTGTTGGTAGGAGTACAAATGATTTCATCAGGATTCCAGTTATATGTATCAAAAGTATTCTTTAAAGCAGTCTTTGGCCCAATAATTCTACTTCTAAGAATCTATATTAAGGAACTTTTTAAAGCCCAAGCAATGACTATAAGATACAGATTATTAATGAAAATATGTAGTAACAACAGGAAATATATGGAAAAGACTTTCATTATTAGGGACGTAAGTGTGATCCTTAAGTGACACGATAAAATAAATATATAGAAAAGATTTAAACCTGAATACATGTTAGAATCTGAAATGATTGAGGAACATATATGCACATACAGATGATTAAAGGCCAAAGGATGATACATCAACACATAGTTTTCTCTGAGTTATTGAATTATTAATTAAATTGTTATTTTGCATGTTCATTTTTTATTAATTTTCATTAAAATTAAATTTCCTTCCTGAAAAATCCCTTTCTTTTAGTCTATCCAAATGACACAAATAGTACCTAGTAAAGAAATCATCAATTAGTAACAAATTTTTAAACAGAGGCATATGTTAGCTTTAGTAGTAGTTCAGATGTATTTACAACTCAAGTCAAAATCAGGTTAGATGAGGATATTAAACATTCTCTGGTTTCAAAAATAAATAATCTTAACTAATATTATATTGTGAACTGTAGTTTTTGCTTGATACCTGTTGGAACACTAGCATAGTGAACAAAAGGGACTGGCCCTTGGGTGGATGATGGAAAAAACAAGAAGATATAAGCTTTAATATTTCCTTACCTTGTTCAAAATTAACTTTTTTAAATGCACATTATAATCAACTCACATACAACCAACATCATTCTATATTCATCTATAAATAGCAAGTTTATTTCCCATAGTTTCTATTGCTGAATAGTTCTGGAACATTTCTTGGTATGTGATTAATTGGAAAAGTTTGATTTACTATAAGGGCAAATGTCCAAGTTTTTCTGAATTTACCTATGCATGCTCAACCTCATCCTAAAATCTCATCAAAAATCCATGTATTATGATACATCACCAGCCACTGGGAAAATCTATGTTAAGATTATATTGAGATTCTGTCTCATCCCACTCAGAATGGCATTCATTAAGAGAACAAATGACAATGAATTTTGATGAGAATATGGAGAAAATGGAATTCTTGTACACTGCTGATGGGATTGCAAATTAGTCTAGCCCCTATGAAACAGTCTGGAGATTCTTCAGGAAATGAAAAATGGAAGAACTATATGACTCAGTTGTACTACTCCTGGATATTCACCCAAAGTGATCTAAGTCAGCATCTCAATGATATAATTGTATATGCATGCAGCACCATGAGCAATAACCAAATTATGTAACTTACATAGGTGTCCAGAATCAGAAAAAAATGTTTATTCATATAAAATGGAGTTTTATTTATTCATAAAAACAAAATTATGTCATTTTCAAGAAAATGGATGCAGTTATAAATTATCTTATTGAATTTTGTAAGGCAAAAATAATGTATGTTTTCTCTCATTTGTGGACCTTAGAATTTTGTAAATTATATAAATGTATGTAGTAATTGGAGTGGCAGGGCTGTGTCCCCAGCACCCCTGCCGCCTGGCTAGCTTATACCCCAAAATAATTACACAGACACTGTATTCTTTTAAACACTGCTTGGCCAATTATATCTAGCCTCTTCTCAGCTAACTCTCGCACCTGGAATAGCCCATTTCCAATCATGTGTGTAGCACCCCAAGGTGCACTTACCGGGAAGATTCTAGCCTATGTCCATCCAGGGTCAGAGCTGAATTGCGTCTGCCCAGGAGCGGGGAGCATGGTTTCTCTGCTCCAGAGAGCAGAGCTGTCGAGTCTGAGCTCACTTCCTCTTCCTCCCAGCATTCTGTTCTGTTTGCTCCTCCCACCCATGTTTTAACCTATGAGGCCAAGCAATTTCTTTATTACTTAACCAATGACCTTCCTCCATCAAATGTATGAAATTGTGTTTATGAAACCCAGTACTATGTGTAATGTATATACCGCAACAAAATAATGTGGGTTAATTTTATTCAAATGAGCATCAAAGAGAGTGGCCTGAGCATCTGTGACTCAAACATTAGAGTCAATGTCGTAATAAAAAGATTCTTTCATCCAAAAATCCAACAAGATACAGTAGAGCTAACTGAATTTCTACATAGCCACAGAAGTAGCAAATTTCATGACTTACCATATGATATTTAGACCATATAGGGAAGAGATCATTTACATTGTGTAACAGCAAGATTTTTATTCATACCTGCCAGGATTTTTCAAATGTAAGTTCACTATCATCTTTTAGAAAAACTATTATTTATTGTTTCTAGTTAAAACCAATTCAACTTTAGTATTCAAAACTGAGCTGTTGCAATAGCTTTTTGATGCCTATGTCACCAAAAGAAATTCATGCCTGGAGTTATAACATGTTTAAAAACGGTATTTACAAAAGTCATAAACTTAAGGGGAAAACCTATTGTTTTTCTAAGTGGTCATGTTATCAAATTTTCTTCTAAATGTTTATTTTTATTTCTGTTCAAAGAGCTGAGACAGGGTGATTGGGAGTACTCAATCATAAATGGGACATCTATAACAATTCCAGCCACAAGCTTCAGGGAACATCACGGAAGAGAGACTTAGAAAGAATGTTAGAGCCAGTGGATGAGATAAGTGCTGTAAATGCCTGTCCTCTGAACATGACATAACTGCTACACACATGACCTAACAATATGTGTGGTAACCTATAAAAAAATTGTATAAGATAGAGCTAGTAAGAAATTTCAACACGAAGAGGGAGAACATGGCATCACACAAAAAAAGTGACTTGAGTTGAAATAAAAAGAAAACTAGATTCAATATAAATTCCTGAGCCTCAGACCTCATTACTTCAACCCTTGAATCTTTGATTTCTGCTCCCATTAGAAGACATTCTTGGTAAATTGTCATCATACTACATATGAGTTTCCATGTCTATAAATCATATAGGAAAGATGTACTATATAATTATAATCATAAATAAATATATATGGCTATTATTATCTATATATTACTAGAAATTGTTTATAATTTCTTTTTTATCCTTGTAGTCTCATCAAAATTCACAGCATAATTAACTCCTAGATATCAGTCTATATATTTTAAGATTCACTTGACTGTTCAAGCCATTTTTAGTAATCACTTAGCTAAGAAACACAAATTAGATAGCACAGTATGCAAAGAAAAAAATACAGACAATAACTCATGTCACACAACCCAACACAGAGCAGTCATTTCATATTTGAGTTGATTCCATTCATAGAGAAATAAGTGTTCTCTATCTACTGAAAAATTAATCTAACAAATTTATGTAAAGAAACCAAAATCACTCAGATGAAACATAGAGATGTTTCAAAATTTTCTACATAATTCTCAGTCAAATTTCCATTAAAATATTTTTTTTTACTTTTCAATAAAATTGTTTCACACTATGAATTTTGTTTTTAACCTATAAAACAAAAATGTTACTAAATATAAATTAGCAATAGCCTTGATTTGAACTGATTACTTGATTTTTAAGATTATAGGTATATATGTGATTTTGACATGCTAATTCTAAAAACTATATGGAAATCTGGCAATCCAGTAACATAAATACTCTTGAATATGAACAAAAAGAGAAGTCTTCCTCTGCTAAATACAAAGACACACTAAATGTATAAGTCATCAAAATAATTTAATGTTAATGTACATAAACAAAAATAAATAATAGAGAAAAGGAAATTCATATATATATACATACATGTATATACAACATTATCCACAGAGATGGAGACTGATATGCTTTTTCATAAATAATATTGAAACATCTTAGCACAACATAAAAAGATTAAATTAAATTGCAAACTCTTTCTATCCATTGACCTGCAAATGTTTGCTAGGCCTGAATGTGTAAAAGCAAAAGAACAAAAGTTTGCCAATAAAAAGATTCTCATGTGGAATACTTTTTCAAATAATAAACAAAGGACATGAAATATAAAATAATATTTATTATTTCAAGTTTAGCATATGACTTTTACATAAAATAGTCTTAAACTTTAAAACATCAATTCATCAAGATTATTAAAAAAAACTACCAAATGTTAGAAGAAATTTTCAATACATATATACAGCAAGGAATTCATTCCAAAGTATGAATAAATCTGAAAGTGGGGGGAAATGGGCAAAGTATATAAAGAAGCACCTCATAAAGATGTTAGCATGATGAGTACACGTGAAAGAGGTACATGATAAAGGGAATTTTAGGGAGATTATGAATTCTTATCATTTTCTTTGCTTGATTTCTAGTTATATCGATATCTATAAGAATATATTATTTTTAATGATTATGAGTGTTTTATATTTTATATAAAAAGGTATAAAGAAATCAAAATATATTTCTAACCAATTATTTCTTGAGGTAAAAGTTTATGAGTTTAATCTATCTTTATACCCACAGATAAATATTCAATGTTCATCAATGAAACTTCTCTTTGCAAGAGATAGAGATCACTACAGAAAAACATAAGCAATCACAATGTGGAGCTGTGAAGCCCAGTACCAGTGGACACATCTACAAAACAGCTCCTGTACCTATGTCTCAGAACACAGTTCAATAATGAATCTGAATGAGATTCCTGAGAGCTTGTGATATAATTCCAAGAAAACAAGTCAAAAATCTTATAACCTCTGTTTCTATATAATATGGGCTGTTTCTAAAATGTGCTTTTGTGCCCCTCCCAAGTATAGCCAATAGGAGTGAGTTTTCAGATTACATATTGTTGCTTACTTTTATTATTCAAAGATGTTTCCAACCACAAGTTGTTCTTGTGGGTGTGTACAGCCTAAACTTGTGTGAACTTTGCTCGCATTACCTTGTTTAACACTCAGAATACTCTCAGAATATAAATTACTTGTTGATCTGAATAAAGTTGGCTATTGCATGAGACTTTAGTCTTCCTCATTTTTAGACTCCATTCTCCCAGGTTCAGACTACCAACTCTAATGGTAACACCTAAGGTTCAGGGAAGACTAAGGAATTGGGGCCCAGAAATACTTTAGGAGCCAGAGGATTAGGGAGTTTGTTGTGACATAGTTTTCTAGTAACATAAGAAGCTACACCCATAGAACCTTACTAACATGACTACCCAAATGTGACCTAAACAAGAACACTGTCTAATATATCAGACTGCATGGGCAAAAGCTCAGGAGGACTCAACCATACAAAAAGAACTACAGTCAAGTAAATAAAGTAGGGCAGAGCTTGACAATTGTTTGTCCAGAGTGAAATGGTCAGCCCAGACAACACATATACAAATAACCAAGTAACATTGTTCAGACTGGGCAGGTTATATTTAGGAACATATATAGGAATATATGTAGGAATAATATGTAGGAATATATGTAGGAATATATATATGAATACATATAGGAATACACATAGGAATATATATATGAATACATATAGGAATACACATAGGAATAT
>NW_004949157.1:1940343-1941835 GCF_000317375.1 Microtus ochrogaster
GAATATATACCCAAGTATATATATAAATGCAATAACAATTAGTGAGAAAAGATAAGCATAAATTTGAATGAAAAGTTGGAGGGTTTTGATGGAGAAAGGGGAAAGAAGAAATGTATTTATATTATTATCTCAGAAAAATTTAAAAATGTTTCAAATACTTTTTTAAGTTTAATCTTAAAAATGAGGCCAGCTATTTTCTACCTATATGGCCCTGCCTGAAAATGTTATTTTGCTTCTTTAAACCTCCATTTCTACTTCCTTAAAATATGATAATTACAGTTATGACTCCTGCTTCTGTGGTAGCGATTAGATAAAAATCCCTTGTATAGAGTATTTAGCAGAGTGTCTGGCATGTAGTGATCACCAGAACTTGATGATTATAATACTTGCTATCATAAAATCACAAAAATCTTCCTCATCACACATTTAATGGTAGAAGCCCTTATCCAGTCTTTCCTTGATTTCCAGTGTCTGCAACTTTTTTGAAAACTCAAGCCCCTTAGATACTTAATTCATCATATGTCAAATGGCTAAATATACCTCTTAAGTAATGCAACTCAAGTGAGGAAATGTAGGCAAAAATAGCCTGAAGCTATTCCTAAAGTATGTAGTTAGTTTTATGACTGCGGAGGAGCCCACTCTGTAGTAATGTGGTACCAGAAATACAGAGAGCAAGTCATGTACGTACATTTCCTTCATTGTTTCTCCTTGAGCCTCTGTTTCTTGAGCATTCCAAAGGCATTCCAGGCATCGCTGCTTCTGTATTTCCCATCAAATCTGGTATTCTTATTCCTAGGCCTATTTTTCTGATATTGGTATGCTAATTGTAGTTTCTGAAAACTGCTTCTGAAAATCAATTTAACTATAATCTTATGTAATTATCTTTCACTTGACTTATACACTGATACATGTGTACGATCTTGATAAATTTATGGCTAGGCAACAGTTATGCAATTTGCTTTTCTGGAACAGTTTATACATCTACAAAGAGAGGTGGTAATATCAAAACTCTATGGAGACACATTTGTGAAATACTAAAGTAGGTAGTTACCACACACCACTGCTTACTTTTGATATCTGTAAACTAAAAAAAAAGATAAATATTATTTTGCTGTCGTTTTAACTGCTTAGATAAGAAAACTGAAATTTAACTATGTAACAATTGTAGAAAGATTCAAGTATAGATAACTCCAGTGTCTATAGTATATCATTACTCCTCAATTCATGTACTACTATGTGGCATACAATCTACATTCAGCCCTTTATAAGCCAGCAAGTTTAAAGGGCTGATACTTAGAAAATGCCTGGTATAAATCCAAGCATAAAGCAGACACACAAAACTTGTACTATGCTTCTTGTCATTTTTCTCTGTGTTATTTTTAAAAGAAAGAATAAGGCGGATCTCTGTGAGTTCGAGACCAGCCTGGTCTACAAAAGCTAGTTCCAGGACAGGCTCCAAAACCACAGAGAAACCCTGTCTCGAAAAACCAAA
>NW_004949157.1:1942390-1958707 GCF_000317375.1 Microtus ochrogaster
TGAGCATCCAAACTGCCTAGGCACCTACAAAGCCAGTACGTGCAGTAGGATCAGAAAACCATTGCCATTGTTCTTATGAATAACAAAATCAACAATAGTCCCACTCTCCTGTTACATTTAAGATTGAGCCACCTATCTAGCAATATGTAGCAATATTTACACTTTTCAGTGACTAGAAGAACAATTCAAAGACAAAATAAGTCCTTTAAAATTGGTCAAATAGTGGCTACCTAGCAGGCCTGCACCGCAATGTCCCTAGTGACCCTGCAGTGCTTTCCCACACACAGCGCTGTGTACTCCTCTCATCAGTGAGTTGGAGGCTGGCAGTGACAAGGAACAGAGAAGTTGAACCTCAACTTGATCAAGAAATTTTTCATGGTGAAGAGCAGCCTACAGTAGGGAAACAGTGCTCAGGACCAGCAGAGTCTGCCTAGAGAGCATCTGGACATGGTTGTGATATACACCAGTGGGCACCAGAACAATGAGAACACTCTACTGGCAGTTGACTTTTTAATTAAGGAAAGTGTGTTCAATATGAGCACAGCTGGCAGGATGGATGTCTGCAAGCCCTTGTCTATCCAGGTCATGTAGTCTACTTGCAAGGCCTGTGAAATGGCACAGAAGTACAACTATTTCCCTTGGGGTGGTGCTCATCTGGGTTACCTACTATGAGAGCTGCATCAGCTCTGAGTAGAGCTGCATTAATGAGTGGAACACCATGCATGACCTGGAGCTCACAAGACCTGACTCACCAGCATTGTTTGTGGACAAGCCAACTGAGAGGGAAAGAAATGAGCATGTCATTAAAGCCAAGCTCCAGAGCATCATGATGATTTAGGACCTTGAAAAAAATGTGACTTCTAAGGAAATCAGCAATGAACTGGAGAAGCAATGAACTGTAACTTGAAAGAATTCAAGGAGTTCATCGATAATGAGATGTTGTTCATCTTGGGTTAGGTGGAAAAGCCCTCCCTTATCTTTGACCATCTTTATTTAGGCTCCAAGTGTAATGCATCCAATATGGAGGAACTGAAGGGTTCAGTGGTTGACTACATTTTAAATATCACTAGAGAAACAGAAAATGATATGGGACTTCCTTCTGTATGCTATGATTGCCATTAATGAATAAAGAAATTACTTTGGACTTATAGCAGGGCAGAATTTAGGTAGGTGGGGACAACCAAACTGAATGCTGGGAGAAAGAAGGGCAGAGTTAGAGAGAAGCTATGGAGCTGCCACCAGAGACAGACGCTGGAACTTTAGCAAGTAAGCCAACTATGTGGCGGTATACAGATTACTAGAAATGGGTTAAATTAATATGAAAGAGTTACTCAATAAAAAGCTAGAGCTAATAGGCCAAGCAGTAATTTAATTAAGACAGTTTCTGTGGGATTATTTCGGGGCTAAATGGCTGAGAACCAACAAGCAGCTCCCTCCTTATTACAAGACAGTTTTTCCCCATGGCTTCTTTTGCATACATCTGAGTCTATGATGAGAAAAACCACAGACCTTGTCCACTGAAATGAAGCCTATAATTTTATCAAGAAAGCAAAAAGGAATCATCCAAGTGCCTGGTCCATTACAAAATGGTGTCAGTCAGCTGATCTGCATCCACGGTCATAGCCTACAAGATGAAGGAATTTGGCCGACTGTAGTGAGGAGCAGCGGGCTGCATCCAGCCACCTGGCTAGCTTTACCGGCTGCCCGCATGGCTAGCTTATGCCCCGAAATAATTACACGGAAAGCAGGGAGATGGGGGCAGTCCTCCACCCAGCTCAATAGAAGTTTACTTGACCAAGAAAACCTAAATAATAACAACAGCAAGAGGAGCTTCCCTGATGACTTTGAGTGCAATGCTGTGTTTTGAATTCTCAGTAAAGTGAAGCCTTCCTAAACATCCTGTGCCATCTGCATGTACCCTGCTGGTGGGGCTCCTGAGACCTCCACAGAGCGGCATGAAGACCCCTGTGCTCCTGCCATCTGCAACCAGCCAGCCTTCCTGCCCCATGTCACATCTTCCCCAATGGCCTACTTGAGCAGCAGGTACCAAGCTCCAGAGAGGCTGTTCTCTGTTCCAGCCAACAGCCTCCCTGTCCCAATTTTAACTACCAGCAGACTTGAGGAAGCCAGATGTCGGTGGCTCTGGAGCTGGGATTTCCCCAGAACCACCAGCAAATCTTCTAGAGCCTTCCAGAGAACCCTCAAAAGTCCTTCCAAAATCCCTCCTATTGAAGAATTCTCACTGTGATAAGAACACAGCCAACATGGGAGTAGTGAAGGAAGAATGGTCAACTAAGAAAGATTGAGCTAAGGACCTGAGGCTTCTGTTCAGTAATGAGGCAGGGAAGCCGACCACCAATAGCTACCTGGTGCAGCATCAGGAGTCCATCATCCAGCTGCAGAAGGCAAGCCTGGTCTGAAAGCACATCAAACAACTAGAGAGGTTGAAGATCCAGCCTTCAGACCACTATCAATCTGCAGGGAAAGTGCCACCAGCAGGCTGGAGGCTAGCACCCTGAGGATGGCCAGGAGCCTGGACACGCGAACCTATGCAGCCAATCAGGGACTGATGAGAAACTTCCAGAAGGAGTCTTGGTAAAGAAACCTATTCTTACCCTCCTCCACCTATATCACACCAGTAACGTATGAAAGACTTCCTGAAGACCGTGTGTTACATGACAAATGTTCACCACCTAGCCTGGGCTCCCAGAAAGCCTCCTCCTCCATGAGTTCCAACCTAATCCAGAGTTCCAGTGGTGACAGCATCCACAGTGTCTAAGAAAGCCAAGGCTGGAGAAGCAGTAGGCACAGGAGATCAAGATGTGACTCCAGTTGGCAGGCTTCACTGTGTCATTCTCACTAAAATGTTCCCACTTCATCTCCAAACTGGGAGGTCTCAACTTCTCCATGGAGGTCCTGTCCAATGAGGCTGACACATCCACCATTGCCAGCTTGTGGGATGACAAATATGGTCATTCTTCCTTCTTGCATGAACCCAAGGCCATTTGAAAAGCCAGTCTAGAATGAATAAAAGGTAACCAGTATTCTGCCATGTGAGTTGAGGTTCTCATGATATCTTGATCACTGCCACTCATGTCTTGATCTGTGTTAACTTCAGTCATACTGGTTTTCCTTACTCTTGCCAAAGAGAAGAGGGGAGGAAACAGAAGTAGCATAGCACACATGAAGGAGACCCAGTGTAGGGCCTAGGCAACCTGAAAACTGTCAAGCAGGAGGCCGACAGCACTGACCCTTAATCCCTATCTTTGAGAAGATATGGACACACAGGCTGGGGCAGTGTCTTTTTTCTGAGTGTCTTGCCTGCCATGTCCTAGATTTGATCTCCAGCACCCTATAAAATCAGGCTTGGAAGCACACTCCCATAATCCCATCATTGGACTTGGAGGCAGTTGGAATTTGAAAGTTATTCTCAGTTGTATAATGAGTTTCAGGCCATAGTGATGGAGAGAAAATAAATCTGTACATACAAAATATTTTAATGTGCAACCTGTAAGAAAAGAGCCATGGTGATATTGTCACTACAGCCCTCTCCCTAGATCATTCCTGTCTTTGACGGAAAATTCTCAAATAACAACACAAGTTCTACCTCCATTCTCACTGTCCATTTTGTTTTTAAATAGTAATGACCAAGGCTTGTTCCGAGGAACAATGTTGTGTCTGAAAGGATTTTTTCTAAGAGACTTGTTGGGGGGGGTTGTTTTCTTGTTTTGTTTTTGTGGTTTTTTTGGAGGGTGGGGTCCCCAAAAGCATCAAGATTTTGAACCTGACCATCCCAAGTACAGCTAGGTGAAATCATCAGACAAAGCACTGAAGGCATATGCAGTGGGGATGTAGGAGCCTCAGCTTCTAGCATCAAGCTTACATCACTCAATCATGTGGAAGGAAGTACTACGAACATCACTGAGCCATGTCTGCTGCTAATAAGACATTGTTTTGTTTGCAATTGGAATGAACTCATGTCCTTGAGGTTGTGGGTCTGGGGTGAGGATCATTTTACTGAAACACTGTGATCAACCCCCTCCCCCCAACTAGGCTCATTAGGTGCCATCTGAACATTTGTTGAGGAAAGGCATGTCAGCAATGGGATACTTTTACATGGGCCCCTCTCAAGGAGCCACAGTTAGGAGTGGGTCTGTTGAAAAATCTTGACAGATGTTTACATACATCTCTTCCTGCAGGAAGAGTACTCCTTCCTGTCAATAGAATACAGCTTCCTTTTCAAAAAATAAAATAAAATTGATCAAATAATAATGATATTGAGCTATTTGTAAATGTCATAGCAAAAAAATTACAACTTCATGAATATGATCATTATATGAAATTAATAGGACAGTTCAATACCCAGAAATGTGGGTTTGAGAAGTATACACTTTTTTCTGTAAGTAGAGAATTCTAAATAAATTTGATATAGCTCATGAAGCAAAATGCTTCTGAACAGACATAGTTAAATAAATTGACATTCTTGTCTATGTTTTAATTACCTCCTATTTATTCTATCTGTTGTAAACAGAGACTTCTTATTCATTTCCCAGCTGCCCAGACCCGAATAATCACACAGAAACTATATTAATTGCAACACTGTTTGGCCAATGATTCAGGCGTATTTCTAGCTAGCTTTTATATATTGAATCAAACCATTTCTATTAACCTATATATCAGCACAAGGCTGTGGCTTACTGGTATAATCCAGCATCTGTCTCCTTCAGCAGCTAATAGGTATCTTCCTGACTCCACCTACTTTCTCTCTATATCTCTGTTCAGATTTCCCACTTGGCTGTACACTGCTAAGCCATTGGCCAAAACAATGTTATTCATCAACCAATAAAAGCAACACATATACAGAAGGACATCTCATATCAATCAGTAAGAGAGACATCCTCACAAAGATGTTATGAATACCTGGGTTTTCAAAGATGACATAAATATTAATTTATTAGTCATATATACTAAAAGTTCAGTAAATGAATATGTATTATCTATGTAAAGTCATGCAGGGATTTCATTAAGAACACAATAAAAGTGTTAGTAGCTGTAGATATCAGTATTTATGGTATTAAAAGGTTGAGGTAACCTAGGTTCCCATAGGAGAATGTGCTTTGTTCATCTGGAGTTGTTGTTATGATTTATTTCACTTAAGAACATTTTTATGTAACCCTGAGTACACAGGTAAATAAAATAGACAGACATAAAATGTTTACTGATAATACATCATAATATTTATTGTATAATTCCTTACATATGCCTATACATAAACATTTTATTGGTTATTAAAGACAAAAGCATGCTAATGAAATAGACATGTTAGTTATTTTTACATAAGGATATTTGGTAGCAGGATATAGAAAATGTTCCATTTTTTCAGAGGTGATAATACTTAGATTTAAGATTAGCAGTGCTGAAAGTGACATTTCACGTAATTATGTAATACAAAATGGCAGAAGTATGTATAAGAACATTCCAGAAACTGCTTTAAAGTCTCTCCTAATTCCCAAGCAAATTTATTTATACAGTTCACATTCAGTCCTAGAGCATGTACATCATGTCCCCAGCCTGGGGCATGGGCAGACTCACCTTCTACCTACTCTGCAAAATCAAGTCCCATCAAAGTGAGGTGACGTGACATCCTGGATAAGAAGTAAAACTAATATCACCTAGTGGATAACTTTCAGAACAATGTGCTCTGGCGTGAGATGCGAGCCTTGACAGGCAAGTACAAGGTCATCACACACCAGACTGTCCACAAAATATGGCCCCTGGACAAGCATGGTAGGGAGAGCAGTATAGAAGGATTCAACCAAGGTAAGACTTGATTAAAACACCTGAGTTCCCTGCACATGCACCTGGTGACTATTATCTTTATGTGGGGGCATGGAATAGACAATCTGCTGTTCCTGAAACTGGTCAGGGTCAAAATGGTCCATGTTTTCTGCCAGACTCCATATCACTTTCTTCTCAGGATCCTGTGACCAATTCCCTGTCATTACTATTATGACTTAGAAAGCCATCCTTACAAACCCAGGCCCTTCTTGTCTTCTCTTTCTGTAGCCTCCCTTCTTCCATTAACCTGAGTGCAGCATTCCTTATTACTAACAAAAGAAAATAAAAATAAAACTTGAACAAAATTTTATGACTCTCAAGTTAGCAGTTTTATCAATGGTTTACAAAATAAAATACTCTAACAATTTTATTTATTCAAGAATGTACTAATTTTATATTCACATGCTGAGAAATGATGGTGGAAAAGAATAAAACATTTTTTCTCGCAACTATAACTTTATGATTTTGTAAGAGCAGAAAATTTTGTATGTATAATAAAAGCACTGCAATTTATAGCATACAATATTTGAATCTGAGCTGAGATGTTGCTGGGCAGCATCCTAGTGTTGCATTTTGTGACATTATAGACATTGAAAAATGTAAATGTGTGTTCAGAACCAAGGTTGCAGTAAGTCACAGTGCTACATGGGCTAGTCCTGCCAGAAATAAAATGGATTCATTATGAATTCGATTAGTTCAGTGCACATTTAGAAACCTTTTACAATAGACAAATTTTTCACTACCCCTTGCATTTAAATATTTGGCACCCTATGGGATTGTGACCCACAGTTTAACAATCTGGGGTCTAGGTAATTATGGAGGCTGACAGAGAACCACAACCTGTTACTCAGAGAAAAGCAGAGAAATATCACTTGGTTCAGATGATAAGAAAATTGTTTGTTAGGGGGTGGGGGGGTGAGGGGAAGAACATTATCTACAGGAACCGAGTGAAGAATGGGGGACGGTACAGTTAGGCCATTTGAAGGGCTCCTGACAATATCAATTGTCAAAACCACACATAATATTGGTCTATAATTTTAGGAATTGGCTAGGTGTTTGTGCAGCCTTAAAATTATGAATTTTCATCTTAGGTCTTCTCTTTTAGAAGTTTATCCTTATGAAAACAAGGAAACTATTTTTATAACACATGATTATTTTTGATGCCAAAAAACTCTAAGTGACACAAATGTTTATGCATGCATAAAAACTTAATTTTGTCTCCACATTTTCTTCTGTATTTGAAGCTACTAGTATTTTAAAGGCAAGCCAAGAGCCAATCTCCATGTTCAATGTATATTTGAACCATTTAAAAGTAGACTATATATGACACAATTTTCTGTATATTTACATACAAATTGATGTACCAAAATGTTACTGGTAATGTTTTCTTCATGATTATAGGCTAATAAATTTCTTTTGCTTGTATACATTTTCTTAAAACTTCTATGATACACATGCATTACTTTCGTAATAAAGAAAATAAATTCTCCATTATTAATCACATGTTTGATGTAACATAAAATACTCAGTTTTACTGAAGCAAAGAAATGTAATATTGGTGGGTCTTTGTTGTCAAAAATAAGTGGGAAACTGGCCATTTACCTTTGTGAAAGACCAGTGAAATATAACATCTAAGTTGAATAAAGCTTAGCACTGGAACAGATTTCTCAGTTAAGAATTTGTTTTCTGATTTTACACATCACTCATTATGTATTTTAACAATACCTTTTCTTTCAGAAATGGAGTGTTACTGACTTTAAAGGTTTAGGAAGGTATAAAGGACTGCAAACCACATAACAGGCAAGGTCTTTAGAAACTAAGGACAGAAAAAATGATTGTATTATTCCATTATAGGTGATAGAATCACAGGATTGTCCAACCATTTGAAATTGCAATATCATGCTGTCACATGTCATCATCAACTTGGTGGGCCTCATTCACAGCTATCCCAGGATTGGTGCATTTCACAGATCACAGGTATATGATAGCCTCTCTACAAAAGAAAGCACTGCTACAGATACATAATAAGGCACATTAGAACTGTCATACAAATTTGTGTTAGTCATTACATTTATATTATTCAATATAAAAATAGCCGGTAAGGGCCTGTTCGCCTGCAAGCTCAGTGAAACTCTGGAACACAGATTGCTCCAATACTGAGGGGATCTAAGAGCCAGCCAGCAGGAAGTATTCCTACCAGTGGGCTGTCCCACAACCCACCCCACTCCCACACCCGCCTGTTTTCCTGTGAGCTCAGTGGAACCCTGGAAAACAGCTAGCTCCAATACTGAGGGGATCTAAGAGGTGAGGCAGTGATCAAAGGGCTGAACAGCCAGACACCCCACTCTCTGGAACCTACCCAGTGGGACAAAATCCGATGGCCCCTACTCAACTTCCTTAGCTTTTCTAGCCAGACAGCAGGGAGTATTCCTGTAGCTGGGCTATCTCCAACCCCCCCCTGCCTCCACACCCACTTTTTCACCTGCTAGCTCAGTGGAACTATGGAATGCAGACTGCTCCAATACTGAGGGGGACTTGGGAGTTTGCTCCAATATTGAGGGATCCTAAGAGACAGTCACAGCTTGGATTGGACCAAGATGCCAAAACACTGCAAGAATTCCTCCAACATCCTAAAAAGCAACCTGGCAACACCAGGACCCAGTGGAAACACAAAAGGAAGATGTGATCATCCTAACCCAGAAGAAGAAGAAGAAGAAGAAGAAGAAAATGACATTAAGTAATTCCCAGCAACCACATGATGGCTCACAACCATCTGTAATGAGGTCTGATGCCCTCTTCTGGCCTGCAGGCATACACACAGACAGAACATTGTATACATAATAAATAAATATTTTAAAAAAAGTTTTAAAAAATGATGGAAACCTTTAAAAAGGAAGTGAAAAACTCCCTTAAAGAAATGGAAGAGAAGACAAACAAAAAGTTGGAAGAAATTAATAAAACCCTCAAAGAAACCCAAGAAAACCAATAAAAACCAAAAAACAGGTGAAGGAAACAGTTCAAGACTTGAAGACTAAAATAGAGGTAATAAAGAAAACACAAACAGAGGGAATTCTAGATATGGAAAATATGGGTAAATAAACAGGTACTACAGAGATGTATATAATCAACAGAATACAAGAGATAGAAGAAAGAATCTCAGGTACTGAAGATATGATAAAGAAAATAGACTCATTAGTTAAAGAAAACATTAAATCCAACAAAATCTTAACACAAAACATTAAGGAAATCTGGGGCACCCTGAAAAGACCAAAGCTAAGAATAATAGGAGTAGAAGAAAGAGAATTCCAGCTCAAAGGCACAGAAAATATACTCAACAAAATTATAGAAGAAAACTTTCCCAGCCTAAAGAAATTAGACAATAAAATCCTAAATAACCCAATTAAAAAAATGGGGTACTGAACTGAATGGAGAATTCTCAACAGAAGAATTTCAAATGGCCAATAGATACTTAAGAACATGTTCAACTTCCTTATCTATTAGGGAAATTAAAATAAAAACAACTCTGAGATACCATCTTACACCAGACAAAATGGCTAAGATCAAACACACCAAGGAGAGCTTATGCTGGAGATAATGTGGAGTAAGGGGAACACTCATCCATTGCTGGTGGGAATGCTAATTTGTGCAATCTCTTTGGAAATCAGTATGGCGGTTTCTCAGGAAATTGGGAATCAACCTACCTCAGGATCCAGCAATACCACTCTTGGGAATATAACCAAGAGATGCTCAATCATACTACAAAAGCATTTGTTCAACTATGTTCATAGCAGCATTATTTGTAATAGGCAGAACCTAGAAACAACCTACATGCCCCCAAATGGAAGAATGAATAAATTAAGTGTGGCACATTTACACATTAGAGTACTACTCAGTGGTAAAATCAATGACATCTTGTATTTTGCAGGCAAATGGATGGAATTAGAAAGGACTATCCTGAGTGAGGTAACCTAGACCCAAAAATATGAATATGGTATATACTCACTCATAAGTGGATACTGGCCATAAACAAATGACATTGAGCCTGTAGTTCATGATCCTAGAGAAGCTAAATAATAAAGTGAACCCAAAGAAAAATACATATAGACCCACCTGGAAATCAGAAACAGACAAGATTATCTGACAAAATTGGGAGCATGGGGGTGGGGGTAGAAAGAAGAGGAAGAGGGGAGGATTGAGGAAAACTTGAGGGAATGGGATAGTCGAGATGGAAGGACACATATGAGAGCAAGGAAGTAGATAACTTGATTGAGGGAGCCTTTATGGGGTTAGCAAGAAACCTGGCTCTAGAAAAATGTCCAGGAATCCACAAGGATGACCCCAGTTAAGACCCTAAGCAATAAAGGAGAGGGTGCCTGAGCTGGCCTTGGCCTGTAGTCAGACTGATGATTATCTTCAATATCACCATAGAACCTTAGTCCAAAAAAAACCAGATGGAAACAGAGGCAGAGAACTGCCTCAGAGCACTGGACTGAGCTCCCAAGGTCCAGTTGAAGAGTGGAAGGAATGAGATTATGAGCAAGACCATGCAGAATTTATCCACTGAGACAGTTTGCCTGAGCTAGTGGGAGCTCATCAACTCCAACTGGACTGGGAGTGAAGAAGAATGGGATCAAACTAGTACCTCTGAATGTGGTTGACAGTTGGGGAAGACTGAGGGGCCACTGACAGTGGCAGGTACCAGGATTTGTCTCTATGTCATGTACTGGCTTTTTTGGGATCCTATTCTCTTTGGATGTATACTTTGCTTAACCTAGATGTAGTGGGGAGGGCTTGGACTTGCCACAGGGCAGGGTGCTTTGTCCTCTGTTAGAATTGGAGGGGGTGGGAGGGGGTGTGGAGGGAGTGGGAGGAAGGGAGGAAGTGGGAATTTAGATTGCTATTTTTAAAGTAATAAAATAAAAAATAAACAATATGTTCATAGAAAAAAATAGCAGGTAAGTAAAACAGCAAAGAATTCTATTGCTTTTCAAATATTTTTCTTTCCCCAAGCATCCTTTAATTCCTAGATGATTCATAGTCTCATTTAATGCTGATGAGTTAGTGAGACAGACAGGGGTGTGGCTAAACACAGCTACTGCTTTAATAGATTTCCCCTTAAAGATAAAAGAACCCATAAAGAATACTTTAAAACTTTCACTCACACAAAACTAACTAGAAAAATATTGTGACAGATGGTGTCCCTCATGTTGTCTTCACATTTTGACTGTCGCCTTCAATACATTCCGATTTTCCTAACTCAGAAAGAAAACTCAATTATTGTGAGAGTATTGCAGAGTTTTTAAACTTCATTTTGAAGATTTTTAACTGAAAAGATAAGAAAATAAGGTAACCAGTCACAAGTAAGAGGAGGAAGAGCTACAAGGTAATGTACTTAAACAAATATAATAAGATCATCAGTTATTTACTCTTCCAAGTATTCCTTCTTTTTTGCCCTTCCATCCCACACTCCAATTCACTAATTCACTAATTCACTGTAAACTTTTTTCTATTGTTTTCTGTCTATTTTCCCCTTAAAAGGAACTTCCCCCACTTCCTCTTACTAGTTTCCTGACCTCTATAGGTATTGCAAATGAAATATATTTAGCTGAATGTCAACATCCACAGATGAAAGAAAATATGAGACCTTTATTTTTCTGGGTCTAGATTACCTCAGAACGATTGTCTCTAACTCCATCTATATTACTTATGAACTTTGTAATTCCACTTTTCTTAATATCTGAATATTCTATTGTGTAAATAGACCATAGTTTTATTATCTCTTCATCAGTTGATGGACACCCAGCGTGTTTCTATTTCATGACAATTATAAATAGAGCACCGATAAACATTGAAGAACAAGTATCCTCATAATAAGATATAGGGTGCTTTGGGTATATGCCCACGAGTCCTATAGCTAGGTCACACAACAGAACTATTCTCAGCTTTTGGAAGCATCCTTACATTAACTTCCTAGTACTTGTACGAGTTTTACACTCCCATTGCCAGTGAATGAGTGTTTCTCTTTCACCACTTCCACACCGGCATTTGTCATCACTTTTTTTTCATCCCTGAAAACAGACAAACTAGTAACATTGTACCATCTGATTTGGTTACATTTAGGAATATATACATATATACATGCAATAAAAATTAATGAAAAAAGAGGCCTTGGGTTTGAATGATAACAGGTTAGGGGCTATGGAAGGGTTTGGAGGGAGACATAAAAAAGGGAGAAATGTAACTATAATCACAAGAACTTTAAATAGGGGAAAATGAAAGAAAGGTAGAAAAGAAGAAAGGAAGGAGGAACGGAGTGAGGGAAGAAGGAAGGAAGGGAGGGAGGGAGGAAGGAAGGAAGGAAGCAAGGAAGGAAGGAAGGAAGAAAGAAAGAAAGAAAGAAAGAAAGAAAGAAAGAAAGAAAGAAAGAAAGAAAGAAAGAAGTGGCTAAACAAGCTCTGACAGCAAATTAGGAAGCAGCTGTGGTTCTGCTTCAGGTGCTGCCTCTGGATTCCTGTCCTGAACTATTGCAATGATGGTATCTTTGCTGGTACATAAGAATTTTTGTTTGTTTCATATGGTTCTATTTATCCATATCGAGTTAAATTTTACATATGATAAATATGGATTTACTTTCATTCTTATATGTACAACTATATACATTTTGATCAGTACCATTTTGTGAGGATACTCCCTTTCTTCTTATGTATACTTTTGACTTCTTCACCAAAAATCAGGTGTCCAAAGGTATGTGGATTTATTTCCTTCTTCAGTTTTTTTCCATTGATTGCCATAACTTTTTAAATCAATTCTATGTTGTTTTTCTTGACATAGTTTTGAAGTAAAGCTAAAAACCAGGAATACTGATACTGCCAGCAATATTTTTTTTTCTGGTTAGGGATAGCGTTGGCAATCCTTGGTTTTTGATACTTTCATAAGAAGATAATTTTTTATTAAATTTCTTTGAAGAAGTATGTTGGGATTTTGGTTGGGGAATGCATTGTGTCTGTAGATTGCTTTTGGCAGGATAGCCAATTTCATAATATTAATTCCATCATCAAGAACTTAGACAACAATGAGGGCATTAAGAGGGATTTACATAGATCTAATCTACATGGGAAGTAGAAAAAGACAAAATCTCCTGAATAAATTGGGAGCATGGAAACCTTGGGGGAGGGTTGAAGAGGAGAGGGAAGAGGCAGGGAGGGGAGCAGAAAAAATGTAGATCTCAATAAAAACCAATAAAAAAAATAATTCTATCATCATTGAGCTTTTGTCATCTTTCCAACTTCTAGATTCTTTTTTCTTTCTGCATTGTCCTAAAATTTTTATTATACAAGTATTTCACTTGCTTAAAAATTTTGAGGCTTTTATGAATGGTACTGTTTCTTTGATTACTTTTCAGTATATTTGTATATTGGAAGGCTACTTGTAGTGATGGGAGAGGCAGGCTGCATTCCCAGCGCCTGGCCGCCTTGCTAGTTTTCACCCCAAATAATTACACGAAAACTGTATTCTTTTAAACACTGTTAGGGCCCATTAGCTCTAGCCTCTTACTGGCTAATTATCACATCTTGATTAATCCATTTCTAATAATCTGTGTAGCACCACGAGGTGATGGCTTACCAGAAGGATCTTAACCTGTGTCCATCTTGGAGAAGAAAGCTATAGCATCTGCCTCACTTCCCGTCTTCCCAGCATTCTGTTCTGTCTACTCCGCCTACCTAGTTTTCTGTCCTATCAAGGGCCAAGGCAGTTTCTTTATTAACCAATGAAAGTAACATGTAGACCCTCCTCCATCAGCTATTGAAAAGTCATCAAAAATGATTTTTCTTTTTCTAGCATTCATCAATTACAAATTGTTTCTTAGCACGGAGTGTAATTTTGTGTCTATTTCCCCTACTTGGTGCTGGAATTTTGTCTTGTTTAGACATGTGCAGGTATTATGTGTGCTGTCACAGTATCTTTGAGTTCATATGTGTATCAACCCTGTTGTACGTGCAACATATTGTTTCTTTGAAGACATATACCACCTTTGCCTCTTACGATTGTTCTACCTCTGATTCTGTATAGATCCCTGAGCCTGGAGTGTACGTGTGTATGTGTGTACGTGTGTATGTGTGTATGTGTATGTGTGTGTGTGTGTGAAAGAGAGAGAGGGGGGGCGGGGGGAGAGAGAGAGAGAGAAGAAGAAGGGAGGGAGGGGGAAAGAGAGAGAGGGAAGGACTTCCCACTTGGAGTGGGATATTCCAAAGTTTCTTACTCTCAACATGTTGTTAAGTTGTGGCAATTTACAGCAAGCCCACAGTCAACATTCTTCATGGAGAGAAACTCACAGTATGTCCATTAAACTCAGGAACCGGCTACCAAGTCCACTTTTTCCATAGTTATTCAATACAGTGCTTTGAAGCCTTAACTAAAGCAGTAAGATCACTGAAGGAAATCAAAGATATTATTATCAATAGAATGACAATAATACTAAAGAGCAAGTCCAATCTCAGATGCAGTTGGCCAACATAAAACAGACCACATGAAACTTTTTTTGTATTTTTTTTTGACTTTGGTTTTCTTTATTTTTCTTGAAAAATAGATTCTTCTATCATACAATACATCCCAACCTGTTTTCTCTCCCTCCACTCCTCCCAATTCTTCTCTCCCCTCTCTGCAGATCCATTTCCCTTCAAGAAAGAGCAGTACTCCAAGAGATGACAGTCAAACAGGACAAAACAGGATACAATAAGACAAGGTGAAAGCCCTCCTAACAAGGCTTGAGAAAGCAATGCAGTAAAAAAAAAATGTTGGGCAGGCAAAAGACTTGAAGACAGCGCCAATCCCACTGTTAGGAGTTCCACAAAAACAGCTAACAATCATAGCAAATATGCGGAGGATCTGGTGCAGACTCATGCAGGCTCTGGGCTTGCTGTTTCAGTTTCTGTGATCACATATGTGTCCTTCTTAGTTGATTCAGTGGGCCATGTTCTCCTGGTGTCCTCCATTCCCTCTAACTCCTACAGTTTTTCCTCTGCCTCTTCTGTAGGGTTTTCCAATCTCTGAGGGGAGAGACGCAGTGGATACCTCCAATTTATACTCTGCATGCTGTCTGGTTATGGATGTCTGTAACCATTCCCATCTGCAGATGGAGGAAGCCTCTCTGATGATGACTGAACAAGGCTCCAATTTATGCATATAGCAGAATATCTTTAGGAATCATTTCATTTATTTATTCATTTTTACTGTTAGTTGTTTTTTTTCTGTCCTAGGTCTCTGAACTATCCAGAAACCTATCTCTGTCCACCAGATAGTATAGTGTCTATGCTTCCTCTAGAGGCATGGGTCTCAATTAATCCAAACGTTGGGAGAAAGAAAGAAATTACTCTTAACTTGAAGTTGAGTAAATCGGAAGGGGAAGATCTGTGAGGAGATGGGAGACAGAAAAGAATATGATCAAAATTTTTTCATATGAATTTCTCAAAAATAAATAGAAATAAAAAGAAATTGAAAAGACATTATCTTTTAATGATAGAATAAAACCTAACTAGATACCAAACCTATCAATGTCCTGAATTTTGAGTCTATAGCCTCCAAAACTATGAAAAACTACTTTGTTATTGTTTTTGCACACAATGGTAGTTTTGTGCATCAACTTCACTAGGTAAAGAACACACAACCAACTAACATTCCTTCCTGTGATTCTCTGAATGTGTTTCTGGCATACTTTAGCATTTTAATTCACAAAATGAGTAAAGAAGATTGATTAGGATGATGACATCATCCATTGTATTGAAGTATGACTATGACAAAAAGACAGTCTGTGATTATTTTCAGAGTAGTTTGCAGAGAGTAAGACAACAAAGTATGGAATTTTCATGCCAAATATTTTATATTTGGGTGGAATTTTCTATAGATGTCTGTTAAGTCCATTTGATTCATTGCCTCCATTAATTCTCTTATTTCTCTATTAGGTTTCTATCTGATTGACCTGTCCATTGGTGAGAGAGGAGTGTTGAAGTCTCCTACTACTAGTGTGTGTGGTTTGATGGCAGCCTTGAGTTTTAGTAATGTTTCTTTTACGTACATGGGTGCTTTTCTATTAGGGGCATAGATATTCAGGATTGTGACTTCATCCTGATGAATTGTTCCTGTTATGAGTATAAAATGTGCCTCTCCATCTCTTCTGATTGATTTTAGTTTGAAGTCAACTTTGTTAGAATTTAGTATGGCCATGCCTGCTTGTTTCTTAGGTTCATTTGCTGGATAAACCATTTCCCATCTCTTTACTCTGAGTAGGTGCCTGTCTTTGTGGTTAAGGTGTGTTTATTGTAAACAGCAGAATGTTGGATCCTGTTTTCTTATCCAATCTCTTAGCCTGGGCCTTTTTATAAGTGAGTTGAGTCCATTGACATTAAGTGATATTAATGACCAGTGGTTGTTAACTCCGGTCACTTTTTTAGTAGTAGAGTTTGTGTGTTTCCCTTCTTTGAG
>NW_004949157.1:1959244-1984962 GCF_000317375.1 Microtus ochrogaster
TTGGTCTTTTTATTGTGTCCCAGAATTCCTGAATGTTTTGAGATTAGAATTTGTTGGTTTTGCTATTTTCTTTGATCAGTGTGTTTATTTTCTCTATGGTATCTTCCATGTTTGAAATTCTTTCTTCTATCTCTTGAAATCTGTTGGTAGTACTTTTCTCTGTAGCTCCTGTTCGTTTACCCAGATTTTCCATCTCCATCCTTCCCTCAGTTTGTGTTTTCATTACTTCCATTTCATTCTTCAAGTCTTGAACCTTTTCCCTTACTTGTTTGATTGCTTTTTCTTGTTTCTCTTGGTTTTCTTGGGTATCTTTGAGCGATTTATTCATTTCCTCTTCCTTTTGTTTGTGATCTCTAATTGTTTATGGCAGTTTTTCACCTCCTGTTTAAGGTCTTCTATTATTTTCATATAATTCACTTTTGAGTCGATTTCTTCTAATTCTTCTAAAGTAGGGTGTACAATTCTTCCTATTTCTGGATCCCTGGATTCTGGTGATGTCATGTTGCCTTTCAGGTTGTTGGAGGAATTCTTGCATTGGCGCCTTCCCATCTCTTCCTTCAAATTGAGCCAGGAGAGGCCTGGTGTCTTGGTTCAGTCTTTGCTGTGACTGACTCTCTGGGTGTATCTCTTCAGTGTAGAAGCAGGAACCATCCCATCCAGATGGAACACCTCAGCACCAAAACATATACGCCTGGTAGTCCAATGACCCGCGGACAAAAGGGAGAACTTGGGGGGCAGGGCAGGGACGAGTAGAACACAGGACACCCTGCAGCAAAAGCTGAAGGTGTGCCTGCTCCCTTTCAGGAGTCCTTGAGGCCTGCCCGGTAGGCAGGCACTCACCGTTCTAGGTGGGTAGCCTTAGTGTAGGAGCAGAAAACTGTTCCTGAGCAAAGTACCTAGCATACAGCAGGGCAGGGTTGGGTGGGGTGCTGTGGGGCTGGGTTGTGCTTAAGAAAGACAGCCCTGTAGAAGGAGCTGGGGGAGGGGGTCTATGCTCTCTTCTGGGACAATCCACCCCTGGATAGCACACACTCACCCTTCCAGATGAAACTCCACAGCACCTAAACAGGGCTGCCTGGTAGCCCAATGATCCGGGGACAAAAGGAAAAATGGGGCAGGCAGGACGAGATCTAGGAGAGCACAGGCACCCCTGGAGCACAAGCTGAAGGTTCTCGGGCTCCCTTACAGGGGACCTTGAGGCCTCCTGGTAGGCAGGCACTCACTGCTCTGGGTGGGTAGCCTTAGTGTAGGAGCTTAGAACTGTTCTTGAGCACTGGTCCTAGCATACATCAGGGCAGGGTTGGGGGGGTGCTGGGGGGCTGGGTTGTGCGTGGGAAAGACAGCCCTGCAGAAGGAGCTGGGAGAGGGGGGTTTGTGCTCTCTTCCGGGACAATCTGCCCCTGGATAGCACACACTCACCCGTCCTGACGGAACTCCTCAGCAGCTAAACATGGATGCCTTGTAGTCTAATGACCCGCAGACAAAAGGGAGAACTTGGGGGGCAGGGCAGGGACGAGTAGAACACAGGACACCCTCCCGCAAAAGCTGAAGGTGTGCCTGCTCCCTTTTGGGGGTCCCTGAGACCCGCCTGGTAGGCAGGCACTCACCGTTCTGGGTGGGCAGCACCAGTTTAGGACCTACTGATATTTCTTAAAGAACATCCATATTGGATTCTATAGTAACTAGACTAAATTACATTTCAACTAAGAGTTATATAAAGGTGCCCTTTCCCCCACATTCTCACCAACATTTGTTATCATTTACTGTCTCAGTGATACTTATCTGACTCTGTTGAGGTGAAACCTCAACATAAAGATTTTATTTGTGTCTCATTGACAACTAAAATGCTGAATACTTTTGTTATTGTAGCTCCTATACATTTGTACTGCATATGTTGAGAAATGTCTATTCACTTCATTTGCCTATGTATTGACATAATTTGGAGTTGCTCTACTGCTTAGTTTTCAGAGTTCCTTATACATTGCAATTTATAACTAGCAAAGATTTTTCTTCTTCTATTTGCTGTCACATGACCTGATTGTTTACTTATGCTGTGAAGAATCTTTTAAATTTTGTCCAATACCTCCAATTATTTGTTTGTGTTTTCTTAGCTTTCTTTAGGGGACTTATTCATCTCCATTTTTTGTTTATCTTTCTTCAGTTTAAGCTATTTATTCATCTCTTCTTTAAGGACCTCTTTCATTTTCATAAAATTAATTTAAAGGTCATTTTCCTATATTTCATCTGTGTTGGAATATCCTAGTCTTGCTGTAGTAGGATAGCTGGGCTCTGGTGGTGACAAATTTTCCTGGCTGTTCAGAAGGAGCAATAATGGCAAGTTGCTCACCTTGGATCCACTCTACACCATCCAATATTCAAAGGGAATGCAGGCATTATTAAAGGGGCTGTTTGCCTGAGCCCTGCCCTCACAGTGACAGACAAATCCAATCCTAAAGCCCCTTTTCTACTCACATGGACTTCACTAGGCTTCTAGGTTTGTGGAAATTACAGGTTTAGGTTCAGATTTCTGAGTTTGTCTTTATTGGATGGTTATTTTTCCCCCTAGCTTCTGTTTTCTCTCTGATTTTCTGGCCTGATGTGACCTGTGGTTCTGATGACCAGCATGTCCTCTGGTCCAGTGAGGTGACTTTGCTAGAGCTCTTGCAGTCTGCATGCCCTCTGCAGTTCTGGGTGCCAGGTGCCACAATAGGAAAAATTGGTAATCTACAGAATGGGAAAACATTTTCACCAACTCCACATCTGAAAGAGGGCTGATATCCAAATATATAAAGAACTCAAGAAACTAGATATCAGCAAACTAAATAATACAAGGATAAACTTGAGGTTGGGGCAGGAATTTGAGGGATATGATGGCATTTTATTTGTATTTTAACAAATAAAGCTTTCATAAAGATCAGAGAGTAAAACAACTCCTCTGGTCAGCCTTACAGACCAGGCAGTGGTAACACACATATTTAATCACAGTAGCTACACTACTTTGCCATAGAAACTTGGCAGTGCATGTCATTAATCCCAGTGGTGCAAGCCTTTAATCCCAGTCCTAGAGAAGATTATAAGACAGGAGGAAATGACTCTCAGACCCAGTCTCATTCTGAGATTCCCAGAGGAAGGATCGCCATTTTCAAACTGAGTTGAGGTAAGAACCAATGGCTGGCTGTTTTGCTTTTCTGACCTTCAAGTTGAACTCCAATTTCCCTTTCTGAGCTTTTATTAATCATGCATCAGAGTGGAGGGTGTGAGGGAATTGAAAAATGAGGTATAGATCTAAAGAGAGAAATCTCAACAGGAATCTCAAATGCCTCAGAAACACTTAAAGAAATGTTCAACATCCTTAACCATTGGGAAATCTAAATCAAAACTACTCAGATTACATATTACACCTGTCATAATGGCTCACATCAATTACATGGGGACAGCTCATGCTAGAGAGGATGTGAAGCAAGGGAAATGCCTCTCTATTGTTGATGGGAGTGCAAACTAGTACAGCCACTATGGAAATCAATATGGCAGTTCTTCAGAAAATTGAGAATTGATCTACCTCAAGACTCGGCTATATCACTCCTGTCCATATACACAAAGGATGCTCCATCCTACCACAAGAACACTTGCTCAACCATGTTCATGGCAGCTCTGTTCATAACAGCCAGAAACTGGAAACAACCTAGATGTCCCCCAATCAAAGAATGTATAAAGAAAATGTGATACATTTATACAATGGATTATTATTCAGCTGTTAAAAACAATGACATTATGAAATTTGCAGGAAAATTTATGGAATTAGAAAAAGTAATCCTGAGGGTAGTAACCCAGACTCAGAAAAACAAACATGGTATGTACTCACTTATAAGTAGACATTAGATGTTAAGTATAGGATAATCATGCTATAATCCACAATCCCAGAGAATCTAAGTAACAAGGAGGGCTCAAGGAGGGACATATTGATCTCCCTGTGAAGGGGAGATAAAACAGATTTTGAAGGTGGATGAGGGGCAGGTGGGAATGAAAACAGAAAGGTCAGCCGGGTGATGAGAGTGATCATGGAGAAGAGTACTAGGAGATATGACTGAAATTGGTGGTCATTTGAGCAGCAATGTAGACATCAAATACAATGTAAAAACTTCCTGGAATCTATAATAGTGACCTTAGTGAAGTCTCCTAGTAATTGGGAATGTGTAGCCTGAACTGGCCATCTCCTACAACCAGGCAATGGTCCTTGAAGTAAGACTGGAACACCAACCCAGACTTAAAACCTTAAAAAAATTGTCCTGTCTCTAAGATGTACTGGAACAATGGTGGTGCAGAACGGGGGGAGTGGACAACCAATTACTGGTCCAACATTAGGCCCACCACACCATGACATGGAGCCCACACATAACACTGCCTGGCAAGCCATAGACCCACAATAGAAAAGAAAATCAATGAAATGATTTCTACTGATATTCTGCTATTCTCATATCCAGTTTGTCATCAGAGAGACTTCATCCAGCAACTGATGGAAGCAGATACAGATATAGCCAAACACTAGGCACACCCAGGAGAACTCTGCAGAAGAGGAGGAGGAAAGATTGTAGGATGCAGTGGAATTGAGGACACCACTAGGACACGGCCCACAGAATCAACTAAGCATGGCTCATAGAGGCTTACTGAGACTGAAACAACAAACTCGGACCTTGTATGGGTCTGAGCTAGGTTCTCTACATATATGTATGTTTGTGTAGCTTGAAGTTCTATTGGGACTCCCAACAATGAAAGTGGAGGTGGGGCTTCTGACATTTTTGCCTGAGCGTGAGACCCCTTTTCTCCTTCTGGATTGCCTCGTCCAGCCTCGATATAAGATATGCAATATGAGGGCTTATGTTCAGTCTTATTGTTTTTTTCTTAGACCGTGTTTGGTGAAAATCTGTGGGAGGCCTGCTCCTTTCTTTTTTCTTTCCTTTTTTTTGAAGGGAAATAGGAGGAGTGGATCTGGCAGAGTAGGGAGTGAGGGAGGGACTGGGCAGAGTGAAGGCAGGGGAAACTGCAGTCTGCATGTAATATATAAGAGAAGAATAAAAGTTTAAAAAATGTGCAATATTTTACTTCTTGCACTGTTACATTCATGTTCAGGATTCTTTTAGCTATGCCTATACCTTGATCTTTTCCCCAGTTTTCTTTCTAACCATTTGTGTTTCACATCTTATAGTCTTTGATTCATATTAAATTTATTGAAGAAAGCTTTCTTTTTCTCCTTCAGCTGGGAAGGAAATTTTTGCTGAACATACTCTTCTGGGTTTGTAGCAACTGTCTTTCAGAGCTTGGAATACATCTTGCCAGTCTCTCCTGGCTTTTAAAGTTTCTTTTGAGAGCTCTCTTGCTATTCCTATGACTTGGTCTTCATTTATGACTTGTTGCTTCTCTCTTGTAGTTTCTGTTGTTGTAACTGTAATATGACATAGAAAGGTTTGTTAATGTATAGTGAAGTAAATATAATATGACAAAAAAGAGGCATTTCAAACATCAGGGTGAATGTGGATTAGGTGACAGTTGTTTGGATTAGGCAGTCTGTGTATGCACTGGCAGAGGGACCAAATTGTGCTTTCAAAAGACCTTCCTGTCTTTTGAATCTCAAAATCAACACTATGAGATTAGATTAGTCACAATGTGTTATCTCAGTGGAGCTCAAAGGTAACTTTGCTTGGTTGAATTTCTTCCCAGACATTGGTACAGATCATCATTCTCTCAGGAGTTCCTTGGCCCTCAGTATGGAGTGCTGATCCACAGTACATCTGTGTGCTGAAGGCTGTTTCCCTTACACCGATTTCAGTGTCAGAGACTTTGATCCACTTACTCTGAATGCAGAATCATAGGTAGTGATTTGAGATGGCTAGTATTTTCCAGAATCTCTTTCCTGAAGCTTGTGGGTCTCCCAAGATTTAGTTTTATCTAGCATTACTTGTGATAATTTTTCTCTTCTCTGGTTTACAGAGCCCTATTTGAGGAAGGAGGAATTCTTTTCATTTCCTCCTGTCTTGTTCAGTGTTATGGGTTAGTCTTTTCCTTTCCTTATTAAATACAATATGTCTGTATTTTACCTAGTCTCTAACAGTATGTTGATTAATGTTACCTACCCTTTCCATTCTTCTCACTGCTTTTTGTAGTCATAGATCATTTTTTTCTATCAGATTAATTCAGATGTACAAGTGCATAAGGTAGTCCATTCTATACTACCTTAAGATCAGTTTTAATTTGCTTGTATAACAAACCGATCATTGAAATATTGAACTTGTTTCCACAATAATGATATAACTCTCTAATGGCCTAATAAGTGCTTAAATGCCACACCTCTCTGTGCTGTTACAACACAATAGAGTTATGAGGGCAGCATTCAAACCATACAACTTGGACTACTATTTTGGCAAAAGATGTGATGAGATTCAGGTAGACTCTAGGCCTAAAACTGAAATAGAGCCAACATATTTTTGCCTATGAATTGAATATGGAAAATATAAGAATGAATTCACAAGTTTTATCCTGATAAAATTGGAACATTAATTTTTCCATTATCAGACAGAAAAAAGAATATAAGAGAAATGGGTTTCTGGGGAAAATATTGAGGTTTAAACTTTACTCAGAAAGCCCAAAGAAAATGTCAAATTGTATGTATGAGTTTGGAGTAAGATCAAGACTGTATAGAAAACTTGGAAGTTCTGGTGGTATGTTATCTTGCTCTTTTCTTGTTACTCTGATAAAATACTCTGACAGATAAAGTCTAAGAGAGAAAGTGATTGTTTTGGGTCACTGTTTCAGATTATAGTCCATGTAAGAAGGCTGAAGAAGCCAGGCTCTAATGCTAACAAAGAATGGTGGCAGCAGAAACAAGGTAGATTACCTTTCCAGCATGGTTGGAAGCCACTGTAAAGGCAAACAACTTTTAGCAAAGTCTTTTACGTTGGACCTCCTTTTATCCAGTTTCTCCTTTAGGGAACACACAAAATTAGAGTCAGTCTTCTCAATTCAAATAACCTGACCTAGAAAGCCCCTTACAAGTATTCCTAGCAATTTACCTGTTAGTTGATTACAGATCCAGCCAAGTTAATAACCAAGATAAACCACTGCACATATATGGTATTTAATACAAGAGACTAGGTGGACATATCAAGTAAATTTTGATTGACAGATAAGAAAAGAAGACCAAATACTTAATTTGTGTAAGCCACTCTGCATTAAGAGGCCAGGATGATGAATGGGAATAAGCAAGTTTCAGTGCAAATAAAAAACACAGTGATGCTAAACAACTGGATGCAGAAATCAAAACAAGAAAATATTTTAAGGATGCCAAATTATGCCAGGAAATAAAATATAACCCTCTATATTTTACCATAGATTTCACAATACTGCCATGCAGTTGTGTAATGTGGACAAAACCTCAAGTGGATTGATCGTGAAAGAACATGGTGGTCAAGAAACTGCAGAGAATACAGAACACATTTTAAAGAGTTTTTCTTCAAAGATGAGAGATGAAATTCACTGGTAATTCAAGCGTAATATGTACTCAAAAATTATTTCTTTCCATTTTCTACTAGGTTGCTTTCTCTGGATGGTTCCATTATACTTAGAATCAGAAACTTATGCTATAAAAAGCCATACAGTAAATATTTTAAGGTCTCTGAAACATGTGGTCTATGTCATAACTACTTAGTTCTGCCATAACTTTAAAAGTGGTAAAAGACAATATAGGGCTATGTCCAAAAAATCCATTTTCCAAAATAGGTGGAGGTTTTGGGATAGTCCATGATTGGTTACTGATCCCTGTTTTATAGATCTAACACCAGTACCTATTTCCAATTTTTCAATAGCTAATGTGCAAATACCTTTTAAGTAACTGCAATAGGATTATTTGAGTGGACTGAGAAGTGAGAAACAGTGATTCTGCTGTTCAAAGTGCCTAACCTAAGCCTAGGTGCATGACACAGGATTCAAAGGCAAAGTACTAGTCTTTGTTGTTTAGCCTACTTATTCCTACTTTTTTCAGCCTCCAGACCACTTTACATTTTACTCCTATGAAACCATTCAGAGACAATTCTTTCTTTTGCCCATACAATGATATGAGAAGATCTTCTTTGTCCTAAAAGAAATAGCCCAGAACTTGCTTATCCTTCTGCAACCCCGGTGGAACTCTGAAACACTGCCTGCTACAATATAGAGAGGACCAAGAGGTGAGTGAGCAGCTACCCAGCAGGACACCCACACCCTCTAGGACCTCCATAGTAGGGCAAAACACCGCCCCCGCCAACTAACTGCCTCTACTTCTGCAATCCAAGTGGAACTCTGAAACACTGCTTGCTAAAATACAGAGAGGACCATGAGGTTAGTGACCAGCCTCTCGGAGGGTCAGTCCACTCTCTAGACCCTTCAAAGTGGGTCAAATCCCCGGGCCCCTCCCTTACTTGCATCAGCTTATCTAGTCAGGCAGCAGGAGCGTTTCCTGCTGAGAGGACCAAGAGAGAGGACAAAGAGACTGGACAAAGAGAGCACAAGCTGTGACTGCACAGAATAGACCAAGAGAGCAAACCAGGAGAGAAGACCAAGAGAACAGGCTAAGAGAGACCTAAGTTGCTCCCTGAGATACAGACATTGACAATACAGAGCAGAACAAGAACAATTCCTAAAGACTCAGACAGTCACTGCAAGGATTGGACTAATATGTAAAGACACTGTCGACATCAACTGAAGGAAGAGATAGGTAAATGCCAATAAAAGAATTCATCAAGCAACCTAAAAAAGCAACATGGGAACACAGGAACCCTGTGGTCAAACAATAGGAAGACTTGATCATCTTAACCCAGAAACAGAAGCAAACAATTTTAAATGTAACTTAATGAAGATGATGGAGACCTTTAAAAATGAAATTAAAAACTCCCTTAAAAACCGGAGGGAAAGACAAACAAAAATTTGAAAGAAATTAATAAATCTCTCAAGGAAAAACAAGAAAAAAAAAACAAACAGGAGAAGCAAACAGTTCAAGACTTGAAGACGAAAATAGAGGCAATAAAGAAAACACAAACAGAGAATTCTGGATATGGAAGATCTGAGTAAACAAACAGGATCTACAAAGGCAAGTATAACAAACAATACAAGAGATGGAAGAGAGAATCCCAGTGGTTGAAAATACTATAATGGAAATCAATTTATTGGTCAAAGAAAACATTAAATTCAAAAAATTCTTAACACAAAACATTCAAAAAAATCTGGGACACCATGAAAAGACAATTCCTAAGAATAACAGAGATAGAAAAAGGTGAAGAATGCCAGCTCAAAGGCACAGAAAATCTATTCAACAAATCATAGAAGAAAACTTTCCCAGCCTAAAGAAAGATATCCCTATGAAGGTATAAGAAGCTTACAGAACATCAAATAGACAGGATAAAAATAAAGCCCCCTTGCCATATAGCAATCAAAAAACATACATAATAAAGAAAGTATATTAATAACAGCAAAGGATAAATGTCAAATAACATATAAAGGTAAACCTAACAGAATTACACCTGAATTCTCAATGGAAACCATGAAAGCCAGAAGGCCCTGGGCTGATGTGCTACAGACACTAAGAGACCACTGATGCAAGCCCAGACTATTATACCCAGTAAAGCTTTTAATCACTATCAATGAAAAAAACCCAAGATATTCTATGACAAAACCAGATTTCAAAAATATGTACCCACAAACCCAGCCCTACAGAAAGTACTAGAAGGAAAACCTCAACACTAGAAAGCTAACAGCACCCTCAAAAACACAGGCAACAGAACCCACCCACCAGTAAAACCCAAAAAAGGGAAACACACAACCACTGCCACTGGAAAGTAACAGGAATTACCAATCACTGGCCATTAATATCTCTTAATATCAATGGACCCAATTCACCTATAAAAGACACAGGCTAAGAGAAAGGATATGAAAACAAGATCCAGCCTTCTGCTGTATACAAGAAACATCTCAACCTCAAAGACAGGCATTACCTCAGAGTAAAGGGTTGGGAAAAAAGTGGATGTAGCTATGCTAATATCTAACAAAATAGATTTTAAGCTAAAATCAATCAGAAGAAATGGAGGACACTTTATAACTCATAACAGAATCAATGCATCAAGATAAAGTCTCAGTTCTGAACATCTAAGTCCCTAATACAAGAGCACCCACATATGTAAAAGAAACATTATTGAAGCTTGAATTACACATCAAACCCCACACACTAATAGTAGGATACTTCAACACTCCACTCTCACCAATGGACAGGTCAAACAGAAAAAAACTTAACAGAGAAATAAGAGAACTAACAGATTTCATGACCCATATGGACTTAATAGACATCTATAGAAAAATTCCACCTAAACACAAAAGAATATACCTTCTTCTCAGCACCTCATAGAACCATCTCTAAAATTGACCATATATTCGATAACAAAGAAAACCTGGACAGATACAAAAAATTTGGAGTAACTCCCTATATCTTATTGTATCATCATGGTTTAAGGTTAGAATTTAACAACAACAACAAAAAAAAAAAAAACCTTCTCACAGAAAGCCAACAAATCATGGAGATTGAACACTGACTATTTAACTACCCCTGTGTTGTCAATGGGTTTCTTTCCTGCTCTGTTCCTGCAGTCATTAAGTCCCACAGAAATCACACAAGGGTCTACATTAGTTATAAACTGATTGGTTCATTAGCTCAGGCATCTTATTAACTTGTATAACTTACATTAGCCCCATTATTCTAGTATATGTTAGCCACATGACTCAGTATCTTTTTTAGAGAGGCATTCACATATTGCTTCTTCTGTGGCTAGGCAAGGACTGCGTTCTCTTCACAGAATCCTCCTATTCTCATTGACTTGCATCTACTTCCTGTCTGGTTGTCCTGCCTATACTTCCTGACTGGCTACTGGCCAATCAGTGTTTATTTAAAATATAATTGACAGAATACAGACCATTCTCCCACACAATTGCCCCCTCTTTTTTTTTAAACTAAGAAAAATATCCATAGTCCATTTTTTGGGAATGTGGGATTAGTTTTCCAGGCTACTTTCTGCTGGTTGGGAGTGTTGACAGTCTTATGGGGACCTAAAGAAAATTTAGAATTATGATAATATACTGACTGGAGTATCCTGTGAGGTTTGATCATGTCAGACAGCATCTTGAATCTTTTCTGGATGTAAAACTCTGACATCTGGGCCATCTGTTTCTACTGGAGATTTTTCAGGTGGTCGTCCTGATTGGTCAAACCTGATTTTTCTTAACTCAGAATAAATCCACAGCCCCTCATTTTCTGTGGAAACAAAAGCAAATCCTCTTCTCCAAAGTAACTTACCTTTTGACTTCAGTTTTGAAGTCAAGGTATTTTCAAAATACCTGTCTTGGATTAATTCAGCAGTGTTTATAAATAAATCTCTTTTAGCAGCTATTGCTTTTTCTCAGCATTCAGACAATTCAAAGAGAACATAATGACATACAGTATTAAGATTCTCTGTGTTTTCCATCTTTATGTGGCTATATTTTAAACTTTATTTCATTTATTTTTAGTTTTTGGCTTTTGAGACAGGTTTTCTGAGTATCTTTGGCTATCCTGGAACTCCCTCTGTAGACCAGGTTATCCTTGAACTCACAGAGGTTCACCTGCCTCTGCCTCCCAAGTGCTGGGATTAAAAATGTGTGCCAACACACCTTGAACTAACAGAGGTCCATCTACCTCTGCCTTCCAAGTGTTGGGGTTAAAATTGTATGCCACCACAACTTGAACACACAGAGTTCTGTCTGCCTCAAGTGTTAGAATTAAAGGTATGTACCACAAAACCCAACTACTCTCTTTCTTTTTTATTTTAAGGACTTTAGCCTCTTTCTTTACTCTCCCAAGCTTACATATATTTTTAACACACTGTAAAACATTTAGACGTTTTCTTTGTCTTTGAATCTCTCTTTACTGTATATCTCTTTTTTTCTCTGACCACATGAGTCTTTAATTTGCTAAGCAATATGAGTAGGATTAAAGCCGTGGCTTTGAGAGCTGGATCCAGCCGATCTTTTAGCTTTCTGAGATTCCAGCCTCATGGCTGAGGTACCAGCTGAAGCCATGTTTATTGCCACAACTCTATGGTGTTTCAGGGTCTGTGCTACCAACATAAAGCATGTGGTCAGCTTTTCATCAACACCATTTAAGTGTTTCATGGCAGGACCTCTTTAAAGAGCTGCAAGGATTTGCAGCTAAAGCTGAGTCAGGAAGCCTCTCTTAAATGAGCCACATTTGCCTCTAGCAAACAGATCCCACCTGAGAAAATGCTGCTATCAATAAGCTGTGCCTAACTCTATTCATTTTTGTCTAGAATTACTTCCTAAGCTCTGTCAGGCTTCATGTTGATGCAGTCATCCACACGTGGGCACCATTTGTTGTCTGGGGTTTTCTGTCCTGCCCAGTTCCAACAGTCATTAAGTCCCAAAGAAATCACACAGAGGTCTACATTAGTTATAAACTGATTGGCCCATTAGCTCAGGCTTCTTATTAACTCATAACTTATATTAGCCCATTATTCTAGTATATGTTAGCCACATGGCTTGGTACCTTTTTTAGTGAGGCAGTCACATCTTACTTCTTCTATGGATGTTTAAGGACTGTGTCCTCTTCCCAGAATTTTCCTGTTCTCATTGACCCGCCTCTACTTCCTGTCTGGTTGTCTCGCCAATACTTCCTGCCTGGCTACTGGCCAATCAGCATTTATTTAAAATATAATTGACATAATACATACCATTCTCCTACACCATGCCTGGATCAAGGATGAAATAAATAAAGAAATCAAAGCCTTCCTAGAATTCAGTGAAAATGAAGATACAAAGTACCCAAATCTATGGGACACTATGAAAGCAGTGCTAAGAGGAAACTTCATAGCACTAAGTGCCAACATAAAGAAAGTAGAGAACTCTCACATTAATGACTTAGCAGCATATCTTAAATCTATAGAATAAAAAGAATCAAACTCTCCCAGGAGAAGTAGAAGACAGGAAATAATCAAATTTAGGGCTGAAATCAATAAAATAGAAACAAAGAAAACAATACAAAGAATCATTGAGACAAAGACCACGTGCTTTGAGAAAATAAACAAATAGACAAACCATTAACCAAACTAATCAAAAGGTGGATAGAAAACATCCAAATTAACAAAATTCAGAAATGAAAATGGGGACATAACAACAGACACCACAGAAATCGAGAGAATCATTAGGTCAGACTACAAAATCATATACTCCACAAAATTAAAAATGTAGAAGAAAATGAACAATTTTCTGGATAGATACCATATACCAATATTCAATCAAAAAGAGGTAAACAATTTAAATAGATCTATAACGACACATAGACTCAACCAAGAGAAAGAATTTCAGACCAATCTAACTCATGAACATAAATGCAAAATTACTCAATGAAATGCTGGCAAAAAGAATCCAAGAAGACGTCAAAAAAATCATCCACCATGATCAAGTAGGCTTCATTCTAGAGATGCAGGGATGGTTCAACAAACAAAAATCTATCAATGTAATCAATCATATAAATAAACTGAAAGAAAAAAATATGAGCATCTCATTAGAAAATGTTAGACAAAATCCAACATCCCTTCATAATAAAGGACTTGGAGTGATCAGGGATACAAGGAACATATCTAAGCATAATAAAAGCAATATACAGCAATCCAACAGTCAATATCAAGTTAAATGGAGGGAAACTAAAGTGATTGCACTAAAATAAGGAACAAGACAAGGCTGTTCACTCTTTCAACATCTATTAGGCATAGTTCTTGAAGTTCTGGCTATAGCAATAAGACAACAAAATGAGATTAAGAGGAAATGAATTAGAAAGGAAGAAATCAAACTTTTATTATTGGCAGATGATATGATAGTATATATAAGTGACTCCAGAAATTTTACCAGGGAACTCCTACAGCTGATAAATACCTTCAGTGATGTGGCAGGATACAAAACCAACTCAAAAATTCAGTAGCGTCTCCTATAAACAAACAATAAAGGGGCTGAAAAATAAATCAGAGAAATATCACCTTTCACAATAGCCACAAATAACATAACACCAGCCAGACAGGGAAGGAACAAGCATAGGCCCAAACTAGTCACTCTAAATGGGATTGGCAGTTGCATGGCTGGGGTAGACTGAAGGGTCACTGGCAGTGGCACCAGGATTTATCCCTAGTGCTTGTACTGATTTTTGGGAACCTATTCTCTTTGGATGGATACCTTACACAGCCTAGATATAGCAGAAAGGGTCTTGGACCTTCCCCAAAGCAATGTGCCTTACCCTCTCTGAGGGTTAATGGAGGGAATGGAGTGGGAACTTGGATTGGGTATGTATAATTAAAAAAGATAGTTTGTTTTCTTTTAAAACATAAATAAATAATAAAAATAATTAGCCCAAACAATATTAATAAACAGAAATTTTACATAATTACCCAGTAATACCCCTCACAAATTTAAGGAAATTATGAAAATGTAACATTTTTCTACATATTTCAAACCCAGAGATTGCCTTTTACAATCAGATGCATTTAGACACCTGTCACTATACAAATGTGACAGCCTGTCTTATTCTCTCTTCTGTCTGATTTGGCAAAGTATCTCATTTCTCTCTTATAGCAGTAGTTAGAGTTGTATCTGTAAAATTCACTCTCTCTCTCTTTACCAAATAGTGTTCTTGTGCTATAAACATGTACTCTGGACAATCATTTCATGTAGGTAAGGGATAGAAAAAGAAGGTTCCTTCCCAGACTCACTTAAATGAGGCAATGTACAATTGACTGATGACTATCTCCAGTAAGTTTACTAGGGATAGTCCCACATTCCTTATTCATATTTAATAATTTTCTGTAATATTCAGTAACAGCTTTTAATTGCAAATGGATCTATAGATATAAAACACTGTAGAAAATATCTACATTTCATATAAGGCCAGTGTCACAATCCACAATACAGCTATAATCTACTAGTATTTGGAAAATGATTCTAACTTTGCCTGAAAAAAAGAAGTATAGGAAGGAAACAGAAAGGAAAAGTAAAAAAGAAATATGATCAAAATCCAATGTAAGAAATTCTCAAATAATTAAATAAACATTTTAAAAGAAACTCTTTACAACATTTCAAAGAAGGAAAAAATGGAGGAGAAAGAGAAAGAGGACAGAAAAAGAAAATTTTGCTACATTGGTAGTTGACATACAATTGAGAAAGCTCTAAAATCTAATTTCTTGCTCGTGATCATATCATATAGCTAATTTCAACATCTGATTAATTCTGTTTGTCTTCAGTTGTCCAAATGGAGATATCCCCCTTCTACTGAATGAGACAATATTTGAACATTACAAGTTCCATATAAGAGATTCAATAGATAATCTCTATATTTGAAAAACAATTAGGAAGCATTTAGTTTATTTGCTGTTTCCTGATAGAGCTTTCTGATGATCCAGAACTCACTACTCCAACTGTTAGTTCTAGAATCATGCCAATATTGCTCCAATTCTCACAAACCAAACTCTCACACATGGCCTCTCTCCCCTTGTCTTAAGCCCCATATGTGTACATGTAATAGTCAAAACATAAGTCAATTTCATGGCCTCAGTTGCAAAAATGGAATCAGCCTTTATAGTATAGGAAGTCTACTCCAAATAAACTTTAGTGGATGAAAACTTGTTCAGTACAGTTTTCATAACTCTTTATGTGAAAAGCTGAATCTATGTCTTGTAACATTCATTGACTAATGTCTATTTATAAATATGATATTACATAACAAAAGGAAATATGATTTCAAAATTAGATGATGGCTCTGAATTATCTGGCTGGACCCAATATAATATCAATAAGCATATAAGAACAGACCAGAAAGTAGAAGACTATATCAGGATAATAGAGAAAGATATAAAACAAGGAAAGGACCTGACATTGATGCTTCAAAACTGTAGAAAGTTTGTTGACAACCGAAAGAAGAAACTGAGTTCTTCTATAGACTGAATGAGTTTGGAGGTTGATTATTTCCATTTGAGAGCCTCAAGATGTTCAAGATAGTACAGGCCAGTCAACATATTGATAATAACTTGGTGATATCCAGAATAGGTAGTTAAGCCAGTGTCAACATATATGCCATGTAACATATACCCATACACACAAAAATGTTGACTGAGGTTTTCTGTCCCACTGGTCCCTCAGCTGTTTAGCCTCAAAGGAATCACACAGAGGTCTACATTAGTTATTAACTGATGGGCCCATTTGCTCAGGCATCTTATAATTATAATTTATATTAGCCCATAATTCTTGTCTGAGTTAACCACGTGGCTTGTTACCTTTTTTGGTGAAGCAGTCACATCTTTGCTTCTTCTGAGGATGCATCAGAACTACAGAATAAGCTTTCCTCTTCCCAGAATTCTCCTGTTCTCATCACCCTGCCTCTACTTCCTGCCTGGTTGTCCTATCTAGACTTCCTGCCTGGCTACAGATCAATCAGCATTTTATTAAAATACAATTGACAGGGTACAAACCATTGTCCCACAGCACAAAAATATATGAATAATAAATAAATGTTAAAATTAAGAAAATAACTCTATCAAGAAAAATGTCACAGAAAAGCTTGTTAATTTCATTACTCTGTGATATTTATCAAGTATCTATTATATAATTTTCTCTGCAAACATCATTAAAATTGAAAGACAATACTATTCATTAAGACTTACTGCTCTTCTTTTAACATGAAAACTACTCTTCATGGCTCCCCATGCAGGTAAATGTAGCCATGTATGTAAACTCTCATAGTAGAATGTGAGTGAAATGCTGTGCTTTATATCTAGGTGAAGCTATGATCAACTTCCTACAGACTAAAATTATAGTTGGATATCATTAACTAAACATTATACTTATATAATCAACTTGTTCCTATTTGATGTTATATAAAATACATAACAATCTATCGAATTCTTTGACTCCATAAACATCCAACGCTGTAACTTGAAGACCATGACCCAGACTCCAGGATGATACCAGATCCTAGGTATGGAATTTCTGTTATAGTGTTCGTTCAACCACTGGCTTCAGTGTCATCTTAGTGTTATCTCTTTTTATATATGTGTAGACATTCATTACAGTGACTAAGAATACTAATATTTATTTATCTTAACCCTCACTAAATAAAAACTTTGCCTTATATCAAACCCTTCTGTCACAGTTAATATAAATTGACAATTTGATGAGAATTAGAATTACTTGAGAGATGAACCTCTGGGTTGTAAGAGGTCCTTCTGCCTATGTTTTGTTTTCATTGGTTGAATAAAGAAACTGTCTTGGCCTTTTGATAGGGCAAAACTTAGGTAGGTGGAGAAGACAGAACTAAATTCTGGGAGGAAAAAAGCAAGGTCAGAGAGAGCCACCATGGAGATGCCAGGTCAGATATGCTAAATCTTTCTCAGTAAGCCACTACATCGTAGTGACATACATATTACTAGAAATTAGTTAAATCAAGTGTGAGAGTCAGCCAATAAGAGGCTAAAGCTAATGGGCCAGGCAGTGTTTGAATAAACACAGTTTCTGTGTGATTATTTTGGGCGTAAGCTAGCCAGGTGGCTGGGGAAAAAAAAAGGAACCCTCTCCTTATAACACTGGGCATGTCTGGGAGGAATTATATTTATTAAATTAATCAAGGTTTGATGGTCTGCTCACTATCGGTGGCACCATTCTTTGAGCTGAAATCCGGTACTATATACAAAGGAGAAACTGAACTGATGACAGGCATGCTTCAATTTTTGAACACAAATAACATGCAGCTAACTCTCTCACCATTTTGCTGCTGTTATTTCCTCACCATAAAAAAAACTGAATCCTGGAACTGTAAGCCAAAATAACCTTTCCTTCATCAAGTTGTTTTTGTTAGCTATGGTCAATGATGAGACAAGGCTAAAAATTAAGATGGTAGCAGATATTGACAAATAATCTGTCTGTCTCTTATGTGGTACTGGTTTGAGCAGAATGAATGTTAAAGTACTGAAGAGATAATAAAGAGAAACTGGGGACTGGCATTATGTGGTAGAGTCAGAGTTCCCCAAGAGAGGACAGACAAGGCCATGGATAAGTGCTACCTCACTTGCAGTAGAGACCACAGGATAATGGAGATGGCAGAACTACAGGATGACCACCAAGGACAGGGGCAGTTGCAAAGTGGAACTGATCCACATCTGTGAGTGAAGCTTCACGTGTTGCAGATGACTTGTGTTGCAGATGATGAAATTGAGGACATGGAGCAGAGCACGTCTTTGGGTGCATAGAATATTGCCAAATATTGAGCTCCAAAATTTGTTTACACACCTGTGTGTTACATTTTGCTTTGATTTGATTGTTCCTACCTCCTGGTTCTTTCCTCTTAGAATAAGAAAACATGCAAAACATTTTGATTTTTTACCAAAGCTCTAATTTAAGAGATTTTGGAGAGTTTAAAAAAAAGACATTCAAGTTTTAATAAGTTGAACATTTGTAAAGACTGTGGGAATGTTAAAGTTGGACAATGTTTTATGTCTTGACGCCAACGTGAGATACTGGAGACAAGAAAATGTTGTGGTTTAACAATGTTATATGTGTGCATCAAGTTGACATAGTGAATATTAGCTGTCAACTTGACATACCTAGGAAAAAATGACCCTCAACTGAGAAATTGTTCCCCGATCAGATTAGTTTGTGGACATGTGTGTGGAATATTCTCTTGATTGTAAATTAATATAGGAGGCAATTACTGTGAGAGTTACCATCCCTAGTAAGGTGAGCCTATGGTGTATAAAAATATTAGGTGCCTTTACTAAAACAGACAGTTGTGAAAGCATTAAACTTAAGAAAGCTAGCTAACCATGAGCCATGAGGGGAAGGGAACAAGCTAGTAAGCAGCTTTCTCTGTGTTTTCCACTTCAAGCAACTTTGAGTGCCTGTCTTGGATTTGTATGGTGATGAACTATAAACTGTAAGATGAAATAAATCCTTTCCACTAAGTTTCTTTGGGCATGTTTTTTTTTTTCACAGGAACAGAAAATCAACCATAACATGCAACTTCTTAGTAGCCAAAGTCCCAATGAGGAACAGAAGGAGGGAGAAGATGAGCAAGGAAGTCAGGACCAAGAGGGGTGCAACCACCCACGGAGACAGTGGGGCTGATCTATTGGGAGCTCACCAATGCCAGCTGGATTGTGACTCTTAGTAGCAATTTAAAACACTATATTAATTATAAACTATTTTAATTTCATTCTCAAATGATACTTAAAATTCAAATAAATGCACATACACAACAGATTTTACTATGGAAGTCTCATAAAGAAGTAGTTTCTAGGCATCGCTTGCTTTCTTCCCTGGCTGAAAGATATTAGATGTTAAAAGTGGCCAGGGATCCATTTAGCATAAAGTTATAAAATGTGAACCATAGAGGTCTGGAAAGTTCATTCATTAAAACAAAAAATAGTAATAAGTCAGGTCCTAAAGGAGCCCACAGCCTAGTAGAAGAGAAGCAACACTTGGAGAAATATCACAGGAGAGATGCAAGCCCAGAGAACAGAGAAATTAGACAACAGCTTGTGAAATGCTAGAAAGAGAAAAATAATAAGGACCTTAAACTTTGAGAAGAGGGGAATGGCTAGAAAAGGTACTGCATTTTCAAATGGCATTTTAATACAAGTGATGTATCTTATACCTTTATGAAACACTTATACGGGTTAAGTATTTTAGTATGAAGTTGCAAAGGTGATTAAATAAACATCATAAACTTACACAACTCACACAGTAAAATTTAGTATCTTAGATATCACTTAAACTTAAAATGATCCTCTTTCTCGTCCCTAAAAACCCATACAACTCTATTTTATTTTAGATTTTACTAAATATATTCTTTGACAATTTCAAAAACATATATAATGCATTCTGGTTACTCTACCCCACATGTGGGCCCCTCCTATCTTCTGCCCTGATTAGGTTTTGGGAAGTTTTGGTTTTTGTTTTTGTCATTTTGATACAAGTTAGAATTCTCTGGAAAAAAAGGTAATATCAAGTGACCAATGTTTTTCCCAGCTTGCCTGTAGGCAAGTATTAAGGTCTTTTCTTCATTAATGGTTGATATTGGAGGTCCAAGGCTACTAGGGACAATGTAATTTCTAGTATCCTGGGTGGCATGGAAAAGCAAGTTGAGCAAGCCCCAAAGCCAGTAAATACTGTTCCTCCATGGCCTCTGCTTTAGTTTCAACAGATGATGAACTGTGAGCTGTAATATGAAGACCCTTTCCTCCCCAAGCTGCTTTTGTTCATGGTGTTTATCAAAGCAATATAAAGCGAAATTATTATAATCTTCCACCTTTGTCAACCCATTATCCTCTTTCCCAGTACCTTTATTACATTTCTGTCCTTTTGCTTTTGTTTTGCAACCCATAAAATTTAACTAGGACCATCTGTTAAACTATGGTTTTGGAACTCTTTCTGAATGGAAGCTTCATTTATTTAACACTAGTTAGCATTATTGAAGGTAATGACTAACTGTACCCCACACAAATTAACCACTTGCCAATAGCTCATCAGAGTATGATAGGTATCCATGAGCTTTTTCCCAGTCTGTTGGTTGAGGTCACTCATTCGTTTCCTACTGCTCAGTCCTGAAATAATCACACAGAAACTATATTATTTGCAATACTGTTTGGCCAACAGCTTAAGCATATTTTTAGCTAGCTCTTATATCCTAAACTAAACCATCTCCATTAATCTTTGCATCACTACATATCTGTGGCTTACTGGCAAGATTCTGGTGCGTCTGTCTCCTTCTGGTGTCTACATGGCATCCCCTGACTTTGCCTTCTTTGCCCCAGCATTCAGTCTAGGTTTCCCATCTAACTTTACTCTGCCCTATCACAAGCCAAAGCAGCTTCTTCATTCATTAACCAATAAAAGCAACACATATACAAGGACTTCCCACGCCATCAGTCCATGAATGACTAATGACAAATCCACTCTTAGGTAGATGGGATATGGATAACAATGGCTCCTGTATAATTATGGTTGTAGTGGCTGTGTCATCACCATGATGCAGCTCTCCTCCCTGTCATCTGAACCTTGCATCTTTTATGTGCTATCTTCCACAGTGTTTCCTGACTCTTAATGAAATAGTATAAATGTCCTCTTTAGGGCTTAGCACTCAACATCATTTATTATCAGTACCTAAAGCATTTAATAAATGAGTCTGCATTTATTGCCATTCATTGCAAAGAAAAGCTTTTCTGAGTAAGGCTGAGAGAACATTTGACTATGGGCATAAACATATTTAGACTGGAATTGTTGGAATTTTCTGGTGATGCAGTTGATACAGAGTCAACCACACTGCTGAACATAACTTCACCTATCCTTCTATAAGTAAAACAAATCAATTCATCTAGTCATCAAGCTAGACTTTGGTGGAATTGTTACTTTGATCTGGTTTTAGTACCCTCTCTCACACACTAAGATATTACTTTCACATCTCCCTCCCCAAAATTATGCAATCCCGTATCTTGTCTGTGTGGCAGTTTCTATTATGAGAAGACCCATCACATGTGTCTTCAACATGTAGAGCTCCCTAGTCTTTTGTCACTTCATATTCAAGAACTGTGGAATAAATAGTATAAATAATTCTATGGTATTGTTGGACAATTTAATTGCTCAGTCTCTCTGTTATAGCAGCACAAAATGAATGAGGATGGTGATCGATACCATTTTCTCTGCTTTGGAAGCAGTTTGAGGATTATAGGATACATGTTGCCTTATCCTGCTACAGTCAGTAGATGTCTCATGGGAAAGGTAGTAAAGCAACTTGTTGTTGAGACAGCTTCGTAAACATATGTGCTGGTTGTGGTGTGGTGTAATCAGATCCCCTAAAGAATCGGTGGCTTTTTTCAACATAAAGAAGAAAAGAGCCTTTTTGACATTTTGCTAATGATTTGTAGAAAAATACCTGGTGAACCACAGAGAAGTGGGAAAATCCCCCAATCCAATTGTCAACAGGTATATTATCACAGAATCTCTGTTAAACCAACTTCCTGACTTCTCCTTGTATAATTAGCTCTGAGTCTTCTATCAAGAGGTATCTTTCTAATTGTGGCAATTACAGGAACATCAAAATTCAATATCTTTATTGTTTGTGTTCTAAAGATATTACTTCATAGTTACATAATATGTGTAGGAAATAGGTGACTTTATTTCTACATAACAGATGCAAAAACAATTCAGGTAAAGCAGTAAACCCCAGGTGTGAATGAATTTTGATGTTCCTGTAATCGTTCCTTATTTTCCTGAAGTGAAAAATATTTTTCTGCCCCTGATAAATTATCAATATATATGACTAAGTTGAAAGAAAAGAGACAATAGAAGAGTTGTGATCTTGCTTCTGTTCCAATTCTTCCCAAGGCTTTCCATCTCATTAAGGCTTAGCAAGTTCTACATAATCTGGATCCCCATCATTCCTTGATTCATTAACTATTCCTGTGCCCCTTACAAATTTCATGCCAGAGGCATTGGTTTCGTTGCCATTTTTATCATGCAAAATTGTGTGTCTGCTTTTAATCCTCTGTTCTAGTAGATTGTTATAAGTATTACCAATGTTCTCTCTGTATCTGGTGTCCACACTTCATTAAATTTCTTGATTGGCTAAAAGGAATCATGATTTATAACATATTATACTTACTGCTAAGAATTACTACAGTAAAACATCAGAGATAAAGCAGCATGAAAAATATATGTATTAATGGTGTCCAGTGAAGTACAGGCAAGATTTTGAACTCTTCCCTAATACAAAATCAGACAATATAGGCCTTTGCTGTAAACTACTACAGAAACAATTGTAGAATGAATCTGCCAAAGTAAACCCATTATGTTGGCTGATTTTTGTTAAGTAGGCACAAACTAGAATCACCTGGGAAGAGGGGACCTCAATTTGGAATAAAAATTCCTCCATCATATTGGCATGTAGGTAAGCCTGTCGGGGCATTTTCTTGACTGATGATTGATGGAATGCCCAGCCCACTATGAATGAAACCACCCCCTGGGCACATGATCTTTGATTGTATAAGAAACAAGGCTGAACAACCCATGGAAAGCAAGCCAGTATGCAGCATTTCTCCATGGCTCCTGTTTTAGTTCCTGCCTCCAGAATTCTATCTTGCTTGAGTTTCTACCCTGAGTTCTCTCACGATGGACTGTGATACAGAAGTGTAAGCCAAATAAATAGCAAGTTGCCTTCTCATGATTCTTATTACCAACAAAAATCAAACTAAGACTTTCATTTAAACCCCAGAGGTTGAGGTTTATATTTGTAGTTAGTTCCTTAGATACACCTTGCTTGCAATTAGTTTTGGAATCTAAAACTCAAAATCCCAAATCTGAAAGCAGGTGCACATTATCAATCATAAAAGTTATGTAAAGTAATCATAACAAGGTAGCTTGCTGTAGTTCACTTCTCAAGGTATTATATAACAAAATAAAGGCCTGTAAGTAATAAATATTATGAGTGATATGTTCCAAAGAATTAGAAAATCAAGGGTACTTGAAGGCTTTCAAGGAGTGGAAAGGGTCATCAACTAGGTTTACTTTTCCTTTATCCTCTGTAATCGTTCCTTATTTTCCTGAAGTGGAAAATATTTTTCCGCCCCTGATAAATTATCAATATATATGACTAAGTTGAAAGAAAGGAGACAATAGAAGAGTTGTGAGGGTATACAATACTCATGTAAAATGCACAAAATAAGTATATTTGTCAAAATCACAGAAATTAGACTTGGTTTTTGACTGCAGCAGAAACCAACTAACACATCACTGTCCCAATTGAAAATTATCTTTAACTAAATATCACTTATTTCATTCCTTTATCTCCTTGAATTCTATATTCAAATCTGACAAACTCCATAGTGCTATTATGTTTAATGCTGTAAATGGTCCAAAAGATTTCTACAAATTTGATTCCTCTTAATCTGTTCAGTTTTTCTGTAGCCATTATCATCTCCCAGTATATAATTTGTGCAATAATTCTACCTTCTTCTTTACATTTCTAATTTTCCTACCATCAACACTCTGCCTAAAATTTAAAGCCCAAGGAAGCCAGATGTGACACTGCCTATTTGCTAAATTATTCAAAGAACATAAAATAATGTCTAGGGCATAGTGACTGCTCAAGAAATGTGTAATTTTTACTGGATGCCAAAAATAAGGTATATTGGGAATTATTATCCCCACTATCAGATAAAGAAACTGAAAAAGCAAAGAGGTTGGTTCAATTCAATTAGTGCATTCATTTGAATCTAAAACCAATCAGTAGGATGACTAAATAAGCTACCCTGAGTCCAATGTCCTTTTCTAAGCTTTTCCTAGTCTTATCAGAAATCACACTTCATAACTCTATGTTTTCCATGAAATCTAGGAAAGGAAAAATTCTATAAATTACAAGGTATTCTCTTATAAAATTAAAATAGGTTATTTGTTTAAGAACCTGTTGGTGAACAGTCTATTTACCAATTTCAGGCCATCCTGAGTAATATATCCTAAGTTACAGGGAAAGGTGAAATTTTTCAGGAAGAACTTGAGAGAGTTTTGAGAAATTTTGTTCAATGATATGTAAGAACTCTTCAGTATAACAAAGGTTATATTTCAGCTTACTTGATTTTGCCAATAAATAGTATTCATTACTTAGCTAAAGAAAATATGTAAATTCTATAATGTAGCCCATTTCTGTAATTTTTTTCCTTTGGAGATAAGGTTATTTATTTAAATGATATCCCCTGGTTCTGATCATTCATAATCTTATTCAATACTTTGAACCACAATATTGATTTACATGAGTGTTTAAATTGTTTTTAATGTTGCAACCTGAAATAAATGGTGTTTAGTGGGAATATCTTGTTCCATTAAATACTCTATACAAGGTCAAGGTACCCAAATCCTGGTGTGGAGGAGACAATTTCCAGGACTTACTCAGGTGCTATTAAGAGACGGTAGTTTCTAGAGTAGAGAGAATCATTCTTTATTGATGATGCAGCCACTGATAGATTTTCTATATTCCAACAGATGACCTCATACCCATGAACATGTAAGCAACACTAACTGAACTTAATATGTTATCAAAATTAAAAGACATGAAGTTGGAAGGGATCATGTTTTAGAGATACATGGATGTTGGAGGAGGAAATGGAGCTCAATATTATATTTTACTGTACAAACATATGAAATTATCAAAAACATAATTACTTTATATGGACTCTTCTATATTTCTATTTAACTAAAGGGACAATTTTGAAAATCCTTCCAAATTGAGATATAAATGTAAAAAATAACCATCTGAAAGTCAGGAAGAGTGATCCCTGAGAATATGCCATGCAACAATCCTGATTCTTGTAAGTAATTATATCCCTTAATAGCTAAAGTGTGTGGGGATAAAATTATATTTAAACTCATAAACATACAGCTAGGTTCCAGATACAAGGTAAATATGAATGTGAATCTGTATATAAGAGTATGCCCTTTGTTTTATAATAGGATCTATAATGCAGTTATAGCCTAAAAATACATATGTTGTGGCAGATAAAAATCAGCACCAGAAGATAATTAAAAGGTATGGAATTGAATGTCCTGCTTCATGTCATTCTTTCGCTAGAGTC